>NW_025920498.1:0-78678 GCF_902686445.1 Sciurus carolinensis | reverse complement strand
AATAAGGTTGTTAGGTTTTTGTCTTGTTTTGTTTACTTGTTTGTTTTGGGGAGGGGTTATTTTGCTTTTGTTTTTTCTTTTCTTTTCCTCATGTGACTCAATGTTTGCAGTTCCTTATATACTCTAGGTATCAACCCCTTACCAGATATTATGGTTTGACTATGAAGTGCCCCACCCCCCCAAAAAAAATCTCATAGTTGGAAACATGTGATATCCAATGTAGTAAACCAAACTTGAGTGTGTCCCACCAGTGCACAGGTCTCCATCTGATGTCAGGTCCTTTCTAGAGGCTCTATCTGGCCTGCTTAGAGGGCCTTCAGTTTCTACCAGGTGTTGAGGTTCACCTCAGGCTGAATCTGAGCTCTAAGACAAAGCCCTGTGAAAGCTTTTTGCCTTACTCCCTAGCAGGTGGAGTCTTGCTCCCTGCCCAGCACCAGAGACTAGCACAGGGATCGGGAAGCCATCTGGCCTCAGGCAGTTCCATTGGCCAGGTTCACTGTACTGACCTGGCATTAGTTGTTGAGGTACTTTGCCCAGCACTTGGTTTTACTGTGGTATTTCTGGTACCATGTTTCAAGTCTAAGGCTTAGATTTAATTCTCTCCCCTTCACCAGATGTAGTTGTCTTTCTGCATGCTGGGTGCTTGGTGTTAGAAACTTCTTTCCTTCCTACTTTCTTCAGTATGTCACTTGATTTTTTTCAATTTCAAAAGCAGGCACTCTGGTTTCTCACTTGATTTACTTAGCTCTTGTTAAGCTAATTTGTTTGAGTAATTGATCAAATTGGTGTGTTTATGAGGAAACGATGGATAAATCTACTTGGCTGCCATCTTGCCTGAATCATGAATCCATTTCTATTGATTTGATTATGTAATTTTTACTAACTATCCTAAATTTGTCCCTTTAGCTCTAGAACAACTGGTTGTTCCATTGTCAGTCACTACTTTAAACTCCTAGAGTTTATGTAAATCATTTATGCAGCATGCCAATTTATCAGGCACTCAGTAAATGTGACTCTATTGAGACACAAATATGCATGCATTTGAAACAGTTGTTTTCTTTTAAAAAGGATGACAGGGGTATTTGTTTGCTTTTTAATAAGCTCTCCATCCCTAAGACAAAATACCTGAGGTAATCAGTTTAAAAAGAGAAACTGTGTATTTGGCAAAGCCTTACATGTTTTCAATGAGTGTTTACTGGAGCAATATGCTCACTTAATTGTATCTGGGAAGCAAAGAAAGTGACAGGAAAGGACCGGAGTTCCAAAATCCCTCTCAAAATCATGCTCCCAAGGACCTAACTTCTTCCACAAGGTCCCAACTCCTAAAAGTTTTACAATCTCCCAAAATTGCCACAGGCTGGTGACCAAGTCTTTAATATATAGGTCTTTGGGTAACATTTAATATTTAAACTATAGCAGTCAGTTTTATTTATTTCTAAACCCCTGGTTCTCAATTATTGAGCAAACAATAAGCAATTGTGCTATTGTGAAAATCAATATAAATGAGTAAAAAAAAATACTATTATCACCATCTCACTTCTTCCTGTTTAATTCTTCTAATAACAGTATCTTACAGTAATAGCAGGTGTTAATTTATAAAATATGTTCATGTTTGTTATATTATTTGATCACAAAAAATAGAGAAATATTCATATCTTATTAATGGGGTTCAAAAAAGTTCAAGAATCAAAGTTTCATCACTAGTGACTAGAATATGAATCCCTCTATTAAGATTCTATATCCAGCACATTTTCTGCTAAACATGAATGTTTATGCCATCTTGAGGGCTACAAACCAATAAGAGATAAAGCCTGAACAATTTCCTCTGCATTTGGTGCCTTTTCCTTAATTTTTATTTAACTTTGTATCTTCTAAAACCTACAATGTAATCTGTATTTTCTCAATATCTCCTTGAAATCATTTTTATCTGAAAAGAGCGTAAAAGATAAGACTCTTTTCTCTAACTTAAATGACTCTCCAAGTTTTAAAAAACAAGATTCTCCAATGATATTTGATCATAATGAATCCAGGCACTGCAGGAACCTCACAAGAACAGTTGTTCCTACGTAGACAAAGACTTAAGCCACCACAAAAACATGGTTTTCTGCACTGTTTTTTGGAGTTTAAAATTCTTTTTTATTCTAATTAGTTATATATAATAGTAGAATGCATTTATGCATTTTTGATAAATAATACATTAATGAAGTAAAATTTCTCATTTTTCTGATTGCACATGTTATAGGATCTCTTCAGTTATGCAATCATATATGTATATGAGGTAGCATTCTACAGTGACAAAGCCACATCATTGTTTATAGCATCTCAACACACAGTACCTAAACTATGGAACCAACCTAAGTGTCCTTCAACAGATGAATGAATAAAGAAAATGTAACACACACACACACACACACACACACACAATGGAATATTACTCAGCTTAAAGAACGAAATTATGGTATTTGCTTGTAAATGGATGGAGTTGGAGAATGTCATGCTAAGCATAATAAGCCAATTCCAAAAAAACAAAGGCTGAGTGTTTTCTCTGACATGTGGATGCTAATTCACAATAAGGTGGGGGGCTCTAGGGAAGAATAGTCATGCACTGTTTTTAACAATCTCCTTTAACTTATTTTCATGTTTAGTCACTTATCCAGTAGAAAACTCATCCTCACATCTAGAAAAATTTTCTTCTGAGTACTTGTTAAGCTTATGTTATCAACTTTCAATCTTTTGTGGATATGAGCATCATCTGATTCTCATAACATGAAGAAATATATGGTTGTCTTCTCACACCTACCCCCACCCATTGTTGCAAGTAAACCTGAAGAGATCTAAGTATCTATGCTGTTAAAATTAGAGAACCTGGAAAAGTTAACTTTTCTTGCTTTTGAGATAATTTTTATTTTTGTTTAGAATGAAATTCCCTAGATATAACGTAACAGATATATAAGATCATTTATTAAACCCTTCTTCTACTAGGTGCTTTGAAACAAAGAGAATACCAGACACCATTCCTATTTCAAAGTAGTTGATGCTGTAATTCATCAGGCTGTAAGATAAATGTGGGACACTAAGAGGGTAATTTCAAGTAACATATATTTGTTGAGAGCATGGCAGGCCCTGGACTATTTCATTTATCAATTTATCACACTATTTAGCAATTAGAGTGAAATATCCCAAAATCCTACAAGAATAGTCAATACCCGGGAACACAGTATGGAGAAGGCCAACCTAGCGAGGGATTCTAAAGTAGGCATATAACTTGGGTAGAGGGGAGCGTCTGTGAACATAAGATAGCATCACCAAAAGCCAGAGTTGGGAATTATCAGGCTGTGCTCACACTATGAGGGAGAAGCCCATACAAGGTGGAACAAAGGTCCAGTTTGGGAACAAGATAAGATCAGGTAGATTGAAGGATTGGAGAATAACTTTAGATGGATTTGCCTGGGTACTTCTGTACTGCAGGATGCACTCTCACTGCAACATCTAAATACTTGTCATTCAGTTTTGTGAGGCCTTGTTTATCAGGTGTTCACTAATAACATTTCTGAATTAGACCATCACTCTTGCCTTGTCAGTGTTTGCTTGTCTTATACATACACACACACACACACACACACACACACACACACACAAACTAAATAAATAAATAAAATAAATAAATAAAACAAAACTACTTCTTTCTCTTTGGAAAAATCACCACCTCTTTTATACCTTAAGGTAACTCCATAGATAATTTATTCATTCAAGATACCAATGTTAGCTGAGTGTTTAACATGAACCAAGCTTTATTCTAGATGTTGGTGATGAAGTATTCAATATGAGAGCCCCTGTTCTCAGGTAAGTTACATTCTAAGTGGTCAGATTAGATTAGAGTGAACTACATTCTTCCCTGCAATATTTTGGTTCCAAAGACTACTTTCTATATCACATAATGAAGAGGAGTAAAACTGGTCAAATAAGAAATTAACATGTTTTGAGGGTCTATATGCAGGGAATCCAGAAGGTAATAAAATATGATCTCTAGTCAAGGAGAAGATAAGTGTTCCAGGAAAATGGACCACAATAAGATTACTTAGAAACCAAGTCAGACTTATAAGTATATCTAGTGGAAGGAGAGCACCACTGATGGTAGGAATGGACTAAGAAGTTACTGGGGAGCAGAGACCTAGCTTTGGAAAGACTTGGGTGGTCATCAGTATAGAGAAAATAAAGATGGAGAAGATGGGCAAAGTGGTGTAGCAATTGCCTTGTTTATATTCATATTTTTCATAAGCAGCTAATAAAATTGACTTTCACTGGCTGTTGGCTGGGAAAAGTATCAAAGTTTTGGTGTTCACAGAGAACATCTTTCTGCTTATTTCTAGTTTGCTCTTTCACTTTGGGGCATAGTTGAGTGGTACCGACAACTATCTACACTTGTGAAGGTGTGTCATTAGCAACAAGCAGAAGGAAGGGAAATTATCCAAGTACCATCCCAGTGCCACCACCATTCACTTAATACAGTGTTCCACTCAAATTGGGCACCAGAAGTGGGCAAAAGTGAAAAAAAATAGGGATAGGCATCACCTGATCTCTGCAATCTGTTGCAGTGACTTCTTGCTTTCCTCACCCACAGCCACATCTGAGGGGAATGGAGGGATTGATTTATAGTCTACCCTACTTCATTTCAACCTGTGATCCCATAGCCAGCTCCCTCCATCCCTACCCTCCTTACTAGCTCTTTTTTTGGCTGGCTTATCCTGGCTTAAATTCAACAGGCAACTCTTTCTCCATCAATTAGCATCTGTTGAGAACAGATTAGCCCTTCATTGGCCTCCGAGGTCCAAGATGGCATCCAAAGGAAGCAAACCTGTAAGTGGTTTCCATGGAGCTTCTCAGCCCAGAGGTAGAGGGGATAACTTTATTTCTGAAATGTTTTAATTACCATAAAAGCTCCTTAGCACACTACTCGTGGTAATTAACACAATTGTTTCTAGTTTTCTATGAGAACAATACAGTAATTTCACTGAGCTGAAAGTGAAATGGAGTTAGAGAAAGTTTGGAGTGGGAAAGGTCCTCATTCCCTGCCACCCTTCCATAGAAGGAATATATGTTGAGAGGCCACTACAGTGCCACATCAAGTAGGTAGAATAATTTTGTTTTGAGATTATATTGCCAATAGATATTCTTAAATATTTCACCTTTTTTTATAAAATAAAGCACAAGCATATTTTAGAGTATTTTGACATTTTTGTACCTTCACATTTTTGAGATTGTATTATCTTTATTGTAAAATACAGCACAGAACACAGATCCATATAAAACAAAAGTAAGTATCACCAAATTTGAACAAAGGGAACTTTGCCAGCCACCCCAGAAATTCTTCCACATGCCTCATCTCAGCCACATCTCCCACCTGCCTTCCAAAGGTTTCCCCTATTATGACTTTTATGGTCATCTTTCTTGCATTTCTTCATAGTTTAATAGCCAGGAGTGGATCCCTTAGACACTGTAGTTTCTTCTTGCTCACTTTTTAACTTGGTGCCTACATCCTTTCAACATACAAGTTTCTTACCCATCATTTTTCTCTTTACAACCTACCTTTTCAAGAACATGGGTTGCTGAATCATAGTCTCCAGTATCCAGGATTTTCGTGACTGAGTATGGCTCTTCTCTACATAATATTTTAAATGTAGAAAGTATGTGATTCAACATATCTTTCTTTTTCCTGAAAAATGGCTGTTTGGTCCAGAGACTTGACTTAAAGTTTTATCCCTTAGGGTGGGAGTAATCAGCATGGAGACTTCATACAGACCAGTATGTCCTTTCTCTGCCCCCCTTGCTTCTCTGCCACATGGACACCAGTTACTCAGACTTCAGGGCTGCGTGTGGTGTCTTCTGCATTAAAGAATGTAATCAGCTACCTTCCCATCTATTTAATGCAAATGTTTTCCTCATGCTTTAGTTTTACTGATTAGTTATGTCTTTATATGGATTTGGGAAGATACAAAAATTAGGCTGTCATATCTGGGCCATGTTCCGAGAATTCTACTAAATGTGGCTCTCCTCTGTCATATTGTATGCATTTTAAAGGAGTAGATTCTTAACTTTTCTTTTTTTAAGATTATTTATTTTTTTATGTGGTGCTGAGGATCACATGCAGTGCCTCACTCATGCTAGGCAAGCGCTTTACCACTGAGCAACAACCCTAGTCCAGATTCTTAAATTTTCAATGAGAAAAATATTTTATACTCAGAAAATCATTTTACTGGTGACATTTAGAAAGCATGTTTATTCTGTATGGTGAGAGATGCTTAAACCTGTTGTTTATCATTTAAGAGTGAAATTGCTGCCAGGAACATGTTGTAGACTTACATTAATTCTTAGAAACAGGATTTTCTGTGTATGGCTAATATTTGCAGTACAGATTTATGACCACCACCACCCTAAGACACTTCTCAGGATAATGAACTTCTATCTAGACAGACATTGTTAATGTTCACTCTTGATCTTACCTCTTTTCTGACATTTTTATTATGATTTTTTGTTATTGGTTTTTCTTTTGAAGTTTTTAAATTAATATGTTCTAATTATACACAACAGAATGCATTTTAACACGTGCATAAATGGGATATAACTTCCTATTCTTCTGGCTCTACATGATGTAGAGTTACACAGATTGTGTAATCATAAATGCACATAGGGTAATGGTGTCTGATTCATTCTATCATCTCTACCCCATACCCCTTCCCCTCCCTTCACTCCCCTCTGTCTGATCCAAAGTATCTCTCTTCTTCCCCCCACTTGCTGTGAATCAATATCTGCATATCAGAGAAAACATTGAGCATTTGATTCTTTGGGATTGACTCATTTCACTTAGCATAATATTCTTCAGCTCCATCTACTTACCAGCAAATGCCATAATTTCATTCTTCTTTAGGGCTGATTAATATTCTGTGTATATATGCCAAAATTTCTTTATTCATTCATCTGTTGAAGGGCACCTATATTAGTTCCACAGTTTAGCTATTGTGAATTGAGGTGCTTATAAACATTGAAGTGACCATGTCACATCAATGCTGATTTTAAGTCCTTTGGGTATAAACCTAGGGATGGGATAACTGGGTCAAATGGTGGTTCCTTTCCAAGTTTCCTGAGGAATCTCCATACTGCTTTCCACAGTGATTGCACCAATTTGTAGTCCCACCAGCAATGTACAAGTGAACATTTTTCCCCACATCCTCACCAACATGTTTTGTTGCTTGTATTCTTGATAATTGCCATTCTGACTAGAGTGAGATGGAATCTCAGTGTGGTTTTGTGCTATCAACCTTTTTATTGGTTCTTTTTAGTTATACCTGACAGTAGAATCCATTATAATTATACAAGCATGAATTATCTTATTCTGATTAGATCTATCTGACTTTCTAAATATAACCTTTCCAGTGTCTTCACTACCAAAATCTAAATGTTCACTCCCACTTATTAATAGATCTATAGCTTTCTCAGGCCTTTAATCTCTCTCATTCTTTAAGTATCAGCTTGTGAATATGAGACCTGAACCAATGACCATCTCTTTATGGAATCTGCCTTTCTTAATCTTACACCAGTCCAGTTGGCTCCCATTTTCATCCCAGGCATTGTATTTATCATATCATTGTGTGGTCTGCTTTTTTCCAATAACATAACACAAAATCTTTACGTGTTCCTCAAAAATATTTTAAAATACAAGTTAGAGTATATAATTTCCCATCATATAAATGAGCTAAAATACACTTATGAAGCTATGCCTCTAACGTGTAGCTCATTTTCAATAAGAAAAACAACTAAAAATTTGGAAATGTTTTTATTAAATCAGGATCAGGTCACACCTCCAACACCTAAACTGAAGTGCAGAATTGCTTGTAAACACTTTGATAGGGGTCACGAATGTCTATTCTTAAGGGGTTCACCTTCCTGAGGAATTCCCTGATTCCCCAAAAGGAGATCCAGTACTAAATATGGTTTCCAGAAAGAGGCCCCTCCTGTGAGGGCAAATTCCTTGAATCTTTTCATATCTGAAGTGATCAATTCCTCCTAAGTCCATGTTATTTCTTCTAGCATAATATTTCCATCTCAGCACTTCCTTCTAATGCCATAACAGGGAAGTACTGTGCCAGCAATGTCCTGCCAGCCTTTTAGTTATTTGAGGGACCATTGAAGAAGAATACCATTATAATTGCATGAGAAAGAGAATCTTCTCTATGATTAATACATGCATACACATACTGACAAGCCTAATAAACCATTTGGACTTAAGCCTACCTAAATCAAAACAAGCTTTGTTCTCTGTTGAATAATTTCCTCATCTCCAAAGGACAGTGCATCAGCAGGAGAACTTATCCTGGTGTTTGTCCCTAGCTGGGGTTAGGATTTACTGCCTAAGAAACAAGATTCAGTACCTGCTGGGTAGTGAAACTGGGGGAAAGGGAATCCATGAAAAGACCCCCAGGAAACAGGAGAATACAGTCCCAGGGGAGGGCCAATCTAATTCCTCTTAGCCAGGCAGCACACTTGGCCTTACTGTGCATAACACCCAAAAGGGGTCAATGTTGGAGAACTTCATCAGTGCAGAGTGGGATCATTGAAATTGGTTTTGGAGTTCTGGTTCTGAAGCTGAGTTCCTAGTTTTCCTACCCCAGCACCTTGACCACCCCCATCCCATGCACATACATAGTCTAAGCTAAGTGCTTCTCCTATGGAGCCCCCTGTGTTTTCCATCATAGCACTGATCCTACTGAATCTAATTGCAGGTCTATAGCTCTGCCCCTGCATGGGCACACAGGCTCTTATGAAAAGATTTATTTGTATTGCTTGGGGGCCCTTAACCCAAGAAGCTATCACTAGAGATTTTAGCCTTGGCTGCATATTTATATCACTTGCAGAACTTTAAAAAAAATGCAGATGCTTGAGCTCCACCCCAGATATTTTAATATAATTGATTGGGATGGGATCCACACATGTTGTAGAGTTCTTTGGGTGTTTCTAACATACAGCAAGGTCCATAAATCACCAACCACTATGAATTTTAGTGCTAGATATTTAGGAGCCTAGTAAGTGTTTGATGTTTGCCTAATGAATAAATGAACAACTGAGTCCTGGATCCCATCAACTAGAATGTTTCTATGGCAGAGCAGGGACTATTCAAACCCACATTACTCCATGGCTTAAGTGCCTTGGAAGCAATGTGCTCCTTTTCTCTCTTAACAGACAAAATTTATAAGTATTGCCTCTAAGCAGAAGCATTATTCATGGACACTGGGTCAGTACTGCCTGCAAGAATTGATATCAGGTCTTTGCAGACAGGGAGAATAAATGAGAACTGGCTGTCATACCCTGGGCAGTGCACTCTGTCTCCACTTTCTTTGGAAAGCAAAAATTGAGTATGTGAAAGAAAACACTGCACAACATTGCTAGACCCCTGTTTCACTATCCTTGTGAGAAGGATGCTGGTTAATAAATCAAATCTGTCTTTGGCTAATGATTTGGTAATTTGTTAAATTATAAAAAAAGCAGGTTTATTTTTTAAAAAATATTGTTCATTGTAGCTGGACACAATACTTTTATTTTTGTTTTATTCTTATGTGGTGCTAGGATTGAACCCAGTGCCTCACATGTGCAAGATAAGCACTCTACCCCTGAGCTACAGCCCCAGCCCGAGAAACTGGATTATTAAGCATACATTCTGTTGTTCCTGGAGCATAATAGAAGTCACTGAAGTCTTTCTAAACTCCAGATTACATTTCTCCGACAGAGTTGAATTGCCTTCTTGTTTTATTTGTAGTTTTCAAACTCTGTAGATACATTTCCAATCTCAAGAAATGTGTTTAAAAAACAACCTGAAAATGCATGTGCTACATACTTTATCAGTAGATTTCTTCAAAGATTTTATCTCACTAAAAATCATTTGAACCCAGAAAGTCATTTGTGAGAACCTAGGGGATTGAAATTGTTAAGCTGTCAGGTTTAATTTTAAAAAAGTAAATTTCAGCTATGCAAATGTCTTACCCAACCCAAGAATGCTGAATGTTTCTGGTTTTTGGTTGAACTTTGCACCTTAGAGACAATGTCAGTCATCACTATGTTAGTGCTTACAATGTGTCAGGCCCTATACTAAGTACTTTACATATTCCAATCCTTGCCATAATGAGGTAACTGCTATTTCTATACCAGTTCTCAAGTGAGAAAGTAAGAGTTAAAAAAAATTCAGGAAAAGTCACATGCTGATATAGTAGCTCAACTTCCAACTTTGGGCATCTGACCTCAAAAACTGTTCTTAAATGGTCTGCCATATTACATTATTGAGCTTACCTTGAGTTCAAGATGCTGGGTTAGGCAAAGGGATTACACAGATGACTTTATCACAAATCCTGTTTTGGGGAACAATATAACAATTTACTGAATCATAAAAGTATTTTATATAGAAATAATTAAAACAAAGTAGAAAATACATAGAACTTTAAGTAAATTTAAGATAAAGTTGTATCAGAGATGTTTTGGTATGAAAGGATCAGAGAAGATGACATTTGACCTCTACCTTAATTCTCAGGTTTATTTAAATTTTTAAAAAGTATACATTAAGCTTCACTAATTTTAAAGTGGAGTAGTACCCCGTTGGTGGCAAATCCTGATAATAAATGGAATCACTGTTGGCCATGACAGAGGTCTAATCCTTTACAGTTAAAGCAAAGAGAAAAATGAACTGGAAGAATGCTGGCAAGTCTCAAGTTAGGACCTAGCTATAAGATACACTGATGTACTGAGGCACAAAAACAACTAGAAGCCAGCATTTCCACTGATGCAGAACACTGTTTCTTATCTTTTCTCTATCCATGTTTGCTCTATTCAGAGTTGAGGTCAACATTCTCTTTATAAAGAGAAAATATTTTTAATGCTATTCCCTACCTGGGTATCCCTCAGCACCATATGAACTTATGAAGTTGTTAGCGACAGTAGTTTTAAAGAATGGAGCTTTGGAAGTCATTTATGAGTTTTGGTTTGTTTGTTTGTTTTCCCTAATGGCTTCAGATAGTTACTTTTGTATTTGTGTGTTTCAATTCATTACAATTCTTTTGTTTTGCTGTCCTTGCTGAATTATGGTGGATTGAACCAGTGCCTGATAAAAAGGTCAGAGCACTTTATTACCAAGCCCTATTGCCTTGTCTATAGAGGAATGAATTTGTGGATGCCCACCTCCTGCAGAGCAGCAGCTTCAAAGTGCTGATGAGAGTTACATTTTACTCTTTTAACATAAACAACTAATTTTTGAGAGATTTTTTTTCTTCAATAAAATCTTGTGTATTAAATAAAATCTCAGCAATATGCTCTGAACAAGAGATCTGCTGCTAGTAAGGTGGTCCGTCATCTTTTCAATCCACTGAAATTGTTGCCCACAAAAAGCTGATTTTTTAATTTTTTTTTCTTCCCTGCTGCTGCTTGGGCATTCTGCTGGGTGACCACTTTTGATTGATTACTGGAGGGAAGTCAATTCTGACTTCTGCCATCACCTAGGTATCTATTATCAGATCACTCTGAACACTGCTCAGTCAACCCATTAAAGCACCAGTTTTCCTCACAACACTATTCAGTTACTTGCTCACATGCTAAATTCAGCAATTAGAACATAATATCTGCTTGGCAGGGTGGATAACATCCTGGTCAGAGGGAGTGAGTCTCAGGGGAACTGTCTACCCTTCTAGATAGAAAAGGCACAGGGTTTAATATCAGTAGTCTGAACTTGTCATCTCCATTTCCTTGCTCTGATTATCAGGTTCTTTCTTGGTATATTCAGGAATTTATTTAACAAATGACTGCCAGTGAAACAATTCAGCCAATATTAAAGTGTGAGAGGCAAAAGCTGATCCATTGTCAACTCTGCACACATTCATATTTATTCTCCCAGAATAAATACGTCTATAAAACTTACACAGTGTTCTTTCTTCCCAAATTGTTAATGTACATACTATTTGTTATTTTTAATACATTGCTTTATATCTTAGATTTCTCACTAAGAAAAAGGGATGCTTAACCTACATCTTTGGAAAATAAAAATACTATTCACACTGTCATTTCTTATTGTCACTATTATTTGTAGTAAACAATTTCTTTTATTTCAGGTTGCAAAGAAATGGTACCTGAATAATCATGTTGCCCATGGTATCATGTAATTGGGGAGAATGGTTTGAGAGCTTGAGCACCAGCTTATGATTTGGGAGAACAGCTTGTAATTGCAGCTCTACTGACAAATCTGCTCTCAGGTAAATCAGTATTTTGCTACTGAGAACCACATTCTCTTTATCCATTTCAGCTCATAGATTCTTAGGTAGTTTCCATTTCTTGACTATCATAAATAGTGCTGCAATGAACACAGGAGTATAACTGTCTCTTCTACAAACTATACTGTACTTTTCACTTAGATGATCTTCATTATGTTTTTAGTCATGCATTTTGTGGTAGTGGTGGTTTTATTACAATGGCATATATTATTTTATAAGTAATTCATACAATTTTGATTACATATCTCTGGCCCTACACAGGATCACCAAATCATAGTGTTCAGTGATTTGATAATTTAAAAATACCCCCACAGGAACAACTACCATAAAAGCTCCCCAGATGATTTTAACAACCAGTCAGACTAAGATCCACTGGTTTCAGCATAGTAAAGAGTCATCCTTGGGAAACTGTTCTACATTCAATGTTATATTCTTATGTGGAACCAGAATATTCTCACAAAATCCTATAGGCACTTAGAAAACAAAATACACACCATGAAAAAAATAAGTAATCATGATAATTATAATGTCAGTCTCAAAAGAATAAGATTTTTTTTGATTTTCTGCTAGGAAAATTACTTTTAACTGACTTTAGGCTTCAAATCCAGGTAAAGCGTACTCACATTTGAACTATATCATCCTTGAAGAAGTAGCTTCTAGAATATTGAGTACTTCAAACTTTCATTTATAAAGTAGACAAAATATTTGAAGTAGAGAAACAGAATGAGCTATTTCATCAAAATCTCAGTATGCCAGAGAATTTAGTGATTTTTCATATTAGTACTGGCTTCTCATGAAAATCCTAAATTGAAATAAATGCCATGTTTGACACTTTTCTCCATCTTTTATTATCTTTTTACATCTAAAAACATGAGTAAAATGCAACCTTGGAAGTGAGGAAGCATATAACTGCTGTAAATAACCAAAAATACACATCCATTTGATTCTAGATGCATCACCTATTACTTGTATGATGCTGAGTAAGTTATGTAAGTTTTCAGCATCTCAACTTACTTATCTATAAAGTGTAGTAATAACAGAATCAAATTCACAGTGGGTAGAAGAAATAAAAGAATTAAAACAGGTAAACTGCCTGAAGTGTGCTAGAACACCATAATGCTGATTAAGTTTTTATCTCTAGCATTCTTCTGAGCTCTCAAAATACAGTCATAGCCTCAGTCATGAAAGGCCACAGTTTGAATTTGGATTTGAATTTGAAATTTGTACTTTTTATTTAGTATCCTTCCAATCTTCTTTCAGATATTTATCCAACACCTATTAACTCACTGTAATCTCTGCATAAAGTTCTGGTCTAAGCACAGTGCAAATATAAAGGTGAATAAACAACCCCCCCCCCGCACTGACCCTAGTTAAAAGTTTAGAAGATAAAATAAGAAATGTACATAAGTATAAGGTGGAATCTTGGGCATAATAGGCACGGACATAGGAATTTTGAGACAAAAGTAAATTCTACACGGTGGGTGGTATCCCGGAGGAAGTAAGGATAAGAAAGTTCCTATCGTGCTATTCAGTTCAGGTCAGCTATAAGAAAGTGGTTCCATTCAACAAGGCCCAACAACAAGGCAAGAATTTTACTTCATAGATAAGTTTGTGACCATACACACTCTAATATCTCTTACCCTACTGTGATGATGCTCAAAGTGAAAGTCCTCAAAAATACTAACTACACACTCTACAAAAAATTAGAGTTTTCTTGTCTTCTAGACCCTAAGACAACAGTTGAAATAAATAATCCAAATATCTGAACATAATTTCATAAAGCTATGTCAAGAGCAAAGAATATCACAGAGAATTTTAGACCAAGAACTTTATGGACCAATCTGGTCAGGTTAGTAATGAAGAAAAGATAGCACTGCTACATAAAGACAACTGGTTAGCCATGCAGAGAAAAACCTATTGGCACCTGCCCAACACTCAACAAGCAGATGGCCAGGGGAACAAAAAACATCATGACAATTGGCATCTCATTGGAATGCTCTGAGCAGAGAAAGGGCCTGGAAAATATCCTTGTTTGGTTGCCCTTCCTTCTGATGCATATTGGTAGCATAGGGTGGGAAAACTGCCTGACAGCTGCCAAAGGGAGCAGAGATGGCCTTTAAAATCTAGGCTACTGCATCCTCCTGGGTAGTCAATCTGGTGCTTTTCAGTAACCAGAGAGCATCTTAAAGATGTGTGTGCTGATTTCCTCTAGGACAGATGATATCCAACGTTCCATTCAAAGTTAGCACATAGGATGACAACAATCCAAGTTCCAACATGGTAGAGGGGTCTAAGTCCTCTCTTGCCAGGTCTACTGTGTCAGGTCACACAAATATCTTTTCTCTGTTTTATAATTCTTCCATTGATAGTACATAGTTAACCAAGTACATTTGTGTTTTCAAGAAGTGCCACTGCATGACAAGATTTGTTAGCTAGTTGAAGGTCAATACCAGTAATAATCTACTTTGTAGAGACTTGCTAATTTGGAATTTTTATTTCTTAATTTTTAGTAAATTTTTTTGTGTATATTTAAAACTTACAACATAATGAGAACCATATAGGTGGTAAAATGGTTATTATAATAAACAAATTAACATATTTATCATCTTACATCATTGTTCTCTGTGTGTGTGTGTGTGTGTGTATATATATAAGAAACAGCTACAGTTTACTCATATAACATTGGTATACTCACTATTATTAACTATAGTCCTCATATTGTACATTATATCCCTCGACTTGGTTTATCCTACCTATCTGCTATTTAGAATTCTCTCACCTATATCTTCCATTTCATCTCTCTCCATTCCACTCCTGATACCATTGTTTTATTCTCTACTTCTATATATTTAACCTTTTTAAAAATGATTCCCCATGTAGGTGAGATCATGCAATATTTACTTCTGTGTCTGGCATATTTTACTTAACATACTGTTCTCCAGTTTCACCCTTATTATAATAAATGGTAGTATCTTCTCCTTTTTAAAAGTTAAACAGTGATCCATTGTTTATATCAGCTTCTTTCTTAAAATTTGAAGATTTGTTTATTTATTTAAAGTTTGTGGTCCAGTGCTATTTATGATATTGACTAATATAACAAAAAGATGCCTTAACCAATTGACATTAAAACATGTATCTGTTACATCATAACACACATACACACACACACACACACACAAACATACACACACAGAGTTTAGACTTAATTTATCCTTGAGTAGTAGACTCTTCTGAATCAATAGCAAATTAAAAAACAATGTCAAACTTCTGGCTTCTATCCCTAGAAATTATCAACTTAATTTCAGCAATAAGGACAGCTAACCACCAAAAATTACTCTGATATGAGATAGATATTCTTCTAATATACGTTCTACTTATATAAAATTTAATTACTTCGCATTTTCAAATCAACTGAGTATAGTTAACTACCAACTGCCCCCTCACTGAAAAGAAAAAAATAACACTCATAGCCAATGTACCCAAGATCCCCTTGACTTAATATTGTTCTTTAAATTATGTAAACTCTCTTGTGCTACACAGATAGATTTTTAGAACAGAGAAGACTAATTGTGATTTCAATTTTCTTAGGGCTTGAAATATTTTAACAATAAAGATATTTGACTATTCAATAATCTACCCATATTAACCAGAAAATGGCTAGTTTGGAGGCTATTGGTCAAGGCAAAGAAGCTGCAAATTATGAAGTAAGTAAAATATTATGACATTATTGCCCAAAAGCAAGTAAACTTGATCACATAAATCCACACCTTCATAAAATAGTATGTTGAATATTTGAGATTAAGTAGTAAGCATGCAAATAAAGGTTGTGAATACTGACGAAGTTTGAGAAGTAAAACAAAATCACTAAACTCATATATTTATATACAGCTACCACGTATATTATTCAAAATTGTTCCCCCAGGAAATTAAGAAAAAGTTTTAGATAAGGTGCTTTTCTCATTTCCAAATCATGAAGAAACTTCTACTTCTCTCACAAAGAGGAAGCTTCACTGCTCTATTCCCTTATTAATTTATCCTCAGAGAATGACTTGTGACCACTCAGGCACTGCCTGTGGCTTTGGCTTTATTGTTCTCCCTCAGCTGCATCAGCAGATGGTAAGGAAGTTTCTGGTGGGACTGGCTAAGATTGGCTGTGGAAACCCAACTTTTCCTATCATCAGACTCCAAATGGTGAATTGGATGGGAGGAATGGTTAAGTCAGAGAGTTCATATTCTCAATTATTTTAATATTAACTGCACCTTTCTCCCCATCCCTATAAACCTAATGGAACCAAGGAGTGGACATCCAGCTATTGTCTTTAAGGTGCTGTCCTTTAATTTCACTCCTCATTTTCTTGACAACTGATGCCACACTTGGTTAATATGAAATGGGGTTTGTGTCACGCCAAAGAATTATACTCCAATGAGTAGGGTTAAATTTGGAGCCCTTTTAATATGATCTACTTGAAATATGTTTTTACTTTAGATTATCCAACCCATCTTGCTGGGAGAGCTAGTTGCATGAAGCCCAAACCTTCTCAAAAAAGACATGCAAATTCATCACAAGTACACTCTTCATCCAGGTAAACAAAACACTCTCTAAACAGCAACACTCAATGGCAAAACACTATTAATTCATAATGTAGCATTTAAACATGAGTACCTCCAGCCAGGATCTTCTCTTCCAACTCTGCCATTTGTTTCTTATAGGCCCTTAAAGCTGCCTCTTTGAAAGAAGGTTGGATTCTTTTTGGTATTTTGATTTCCACCAGTTGCTCAGGGATGTTTTTGGTTTTCATCTTCCCTTATTTCCATTTCAGATGCTGGGTCATGTAAGGGTTCCAGTTCTCCTTCACTAACCACATCATCTGCCTGCCCATCATAACCCTCATCTTCTGGGGTTTCATAGGGTGTTTTGTATGAAGGGTGATCATATTCCTGCATTTGTTCATCTGTTTCAGTAACACTAGTCCTGTTTTCTAGCTTAGCAAGGACTTGTTCCATGACTTTGACACAATCTGTTTCATTATCAGCCACTGGTTTACTGTAGTCCTCCTCATCCTCTGCTTTGTAGTAGTAGGACTCTGGGTAGATATCAGAGTCAAGGGTGGTACTATATTCATTAGCAGTTGATTGAGATAACATATGAAATCTTTCCATTAAAGAAGAGCCACTGTCCTCATGCCCACTATGACTCTGTGTGCTTTTGTTCCATACTACTTCCAAGGCTGATTTAGCTCTCTGGAGTGTAGATACAAATTTTGGGAAGCAGAAAGTCTTATAATAAAAGTCAATGCTTAATTGACTATGCCAAGATTTGGGTGGGGCATCCTCTGAATCATCACTTCGTAGTTCACTTTGACTTCGATACATCATGGGCAACTGGCTTTGGTTTTGGTACAACTCATTAGAAGTAGTTTCCTGATACAAATCATATTGGTCAACCCACTGGCCTTGTGGTTTATTATCTAGGCCAGTTCATGGAGAAGAGTTGCCATCCTGTGTTAAATCAAAGCTTTCAGAGTCATCTTGAAGGTCACTGTGGCATTTTCCCAAGTCTTCTAGGTCTTTATTGAAGACATCCAGCTGTTGGTCAAATAAACTGTCATAATCAAAAGCTTCCTGGGTGGATGAGTCTAATCCTAAATCAGCTCCTTGCTCTACTTGATTCCATTCCTTCCATGGGGAAAGATCCTCAGGGGAAGAGAGCTGAGAATAACTGTAATGACTTTGGTCTCCAGATGGACACACCATGCTATTACAAAGTCCACTATCCACAGTTTCTGTTTTCTCAGTTTCATTCTGTACTTGGACACCTTGAGCACTCTCATTCAAATACTGGTCCTGAAGACCGTCATACAAGGTAGGTACACCCTCCTGTTTTCTCTGCCAAAGCTCCTGGTCTGAAGATGATAAAAGCTCCCATTAGTTCTAATAAAATACTGATCTTCTGAAAAATCTTCCAAGTAAGACTGACACAATTTGGAAAAATCTGACTCAGAACGACTAAGTTTAGCAGTAAAATATCACTCTGTGAATGCCAGAGAGGCATTGCATCTGCATATTGGGTTGTGGTTCGCTTTTCCAAATTATTTGATTCTGGCAATTGTGAGGGAATTTTATCATAATCTGATTTGGACTATGCTATTAGCAGTTTTATTCTTAGATCTGGCACTGTGTGATTTTGAGCTTGACTTGGAAGTACTTCCTTTTGTTGGAAACTCTGATTTAGAAAGCACAGCATAACTGTTTCTATTGAGGTCAGATTCTAGCTCTCCATCACTGTCATCAGTTGACTGCCAATTGTTCTTTTCAGTTTGGGGCTCTGGAGTAGATAACTTCATATCCATGCTCTCATATGTCTCGAAGATGGAATTCCTTTCTCTTTTCTTTCTCTGATATCATAAGTCAGAATATCTGTTGAGATTCCAATGCCCATTCCCTTGAGTTTATATGATTTTTTAAAGACAGAATCCTTTGCTGAGGGGTTTCAAAGTATACAAGTATGGATCAAGGTTTTGCATTGGGCAGTCCCTTTGGTGTCCTATCCTTTGAGCAAATTCAATTTTAATAGTATTTGGTGCATCTGAGAAACCCTTTTTATCTATTAGAATTTGTTACACCACACTTTCAATACATTCAAATCTTTCTTCAGGCACATTTAAAAATCTCAGGCTTGCTTTGCTACCCATATGACCTGTTTAACATAATCATGGATGTCTCTGGTTTCCCTCCAAGACTGGACAAACCCTCTACGGAGCTGTTGGGTTTCACTTTGCACTACCTCCACACTGCTAGAGATCTCATCGATGGAGTGCTTGAGAGCATTGACATGCCCTCATAGTTCAGAAAGTTCTGTTTCACTCTGACTTATTCCCTGAAGTTTCTTAAAGATCATTTCCATGACATCATGTGTTTGGCTAATGCAGCCAGAAGAACTGAACCCTGGCTCCAGAGTATTTGTCTTTGGTTTTCAGGCAGTTCTGTCTAAAGATTTGCTTCTTATTCCCCCAGACTTCTTCATGGTGCTCAACTCTGAATCTGAGGAGACACATTCTTGACTCTTTTTCCATTTTCTTAGCTTTCATAAAGCCCCAAATTTTAAGCTATGCAGAGTGCACTCCCCATCAGAACTGCCCTCAGAGGGTGCAAGACTACCCAAGCTCTTTCTATTGTGTCTAACTGGCATGGTGTGTACTGACTGTAACTGGTTTTCTGTACTACTTCTTAGTTCATTTAATGATTCTGAGTAAGAGCTCTCAACTGAAATTACCTCTTGAAACAGATCCTCATTATCACTGTTAGTTACATTAATTTTCTTTTGCAGACCATTGGCAATAACCACTCGGTAACTGACTGTTGGTGAGAAGGAAAAGTCTTTATTTGCATCATCTTCTTTAGTAAATAAGTTGTGAGTGGATGAACACTTTGCAATCTTCTTTACAGTGCTTTTCAAGGTATTAGAAAATTTGGCGGGTTTGGTGTGGCCAGCAGTAAGAAAATCTTGATCCTTTTTTTGCTGATGATTTCCTGTTTTTTTTTTTTGATTGTATTTCCCAGTTTCTTTGTAAACATTCCTTTGCAAAGATTATGTATACAAGGTAAAATCAAGCTCTTGATAAGATCAGCCACCACAGAGAGAAATTAGTGCAAGCTTTTCTGCCCCAACAAAGTAAACAAGGTATCAGAATGAAAATCGGTAAAACCAAGGCAAGCATCACTATTCAAATGTTCTGTGAATCACCGGAAATAGCAGGAAAGGCAACTGTGGCTCTGCCACAAGGTCAGTATCCAATGAAAACCAGAAGCGAAGCTCCATTTGTGAAAGACATTCCTGGAGGAAAGGATTCCCAAATTTTCTCATTTCCACATGTCTTCCGGTACTGTTTGAAAAGAAAGGAATGTTAAAATGAATATATAAATTCCATCCTCAATTCATCCCACTTTCAAAATTTTTCAAAAGTATTTATAACACATAATGCATGAAAAATTGCAGAGGGGTCAAGGGAATAATCTGAATTTAAATACAAATTTACTTAGAGATTTTTATTTATTTTCCTAAATTGCTTATGGGTAGACATAACTGAAGTAGTAATAAAAGGCAATAAAGACTAATCTTAAAAATATGCTAATAGAATGACAATTCATAGCTAAAAAGAATAAAAAAAATTCAAATGACAATTCAGATAGTCATATTAACTTTGTCATGCAAGTTCTACTTTATTTTCTTTACTAAAATTGTTTTTGCTCACAGAAACAGAGACTTAAATTTAAATATATTCTCCCTACTCCATAGTTTTAATTAACAAATTTATATTATTCATGTATGAAAGATTTTTTTTGTATACAAATAATCTCTTCTAGCTATTTAATGGTTGGCAATCTCTTAAATAATGACTAAAGTAATCCAAATAAACATATTTCATATGATGAATAAATACCAAGAGAAAATAGATCTTATATAGCTACCAAACTCTTTAATGGAATATCATGACTTGGAAAATAACTCAGGGTTACATCAGATTAGGCATTGTAAAACTGGTAAAAATGCATTAGCAAAATATACTTGAAACTACAGCTGATACATGCAAATTTTAAAAATACGTGACTTGAGGCAGCAGAAACCAGCTAATCAACCAGTTCAAACTTGTCAGGATGGCTGAAAACCCATGCTGGGGGTTAGAGTCATGACAGGAGATGGAATATCAAATCACACATATAAAATAATTGTGCTGTGGATAAAATAAGCATACAGGTAATCAAGAACTAGTCAACTAGAGTTAACTCCATAATTTGTTGTATTGAAATGCAAGTAACTGCACAACTACATAATCATTATAATGGCTACTTTCTTGAAGAAAATAAATTCATATTTTTTAACTGGTTTTATTGGTTTACTAGTACAGTGCCTTTCAGATACTAGAGTTTTGTTGACATGAACTGAAGATTTTATCACTGAAATGACTCCCGGAATAAAAATAACAGTCAAAAGCCTTGCTGGTATTGAAGTATGCATTTGGGTAGGTAAACCATCTGCCCAATTCACCAAAGCATAAATCATAAACTGCAAATTGTTGTAGGAGTCTACTGACCCTTTTTTATCAGTGCATAATAATTATACAGAATAGTGCATTTCATTGTGGCATATTTCTATATGCACAAAACATAATTTCTTTATCACCCCCTTCCACTTGGAAATCTGCCAATTTCACTTCAGTCAGGTTCTGCAGGGACTTGGAGAATACATGCTCTGGCCAAGATCCAAGCTTCTCAAGAGACAGGGGAGTGTAAATGAGAAACGGAGGGGGCAAGTGGGGGAGGGAAGGAGGCTGACAAAAGAAAAGCCTGTGTCTTTCTTCTTTCTTTGTTTTTAAGCTATCAGAAGGTAATTCCTCTTCTCTAAAACAATTTGCTATTAATTCACAATTACAACCTAGGACCTGTTTTCTACTAATGCAAATGTCATGAAATTGACTCCCAAATTAAGTTCCAAGGGCATTTATTATACCCATTTTAACTTCTGCTTCTAAAGAAAAGGTTTTGGAAAGTAAGACAGCCATGGGATAAATAAATTGTTTTAAAGACAATTTTGATAGGAAAGCATTCCACCAATCACTCAATCAAAAATCCTGGGTTTCGCACACCTAGAAATACATACTTGCTTTTTTGTTTTAATGAAAGTAACAATCCTATTAATGCCTCTGATGTTTTCACGTCTATATTTCCTGACTTGCATTACTAATTTAGTTATTGTTCTGGGCAATAATTGTTAGAAAAAGTTTGAGCAGGAAAGTTGAATCTGAGTTGAAGTCCTGCTGTAACAAACACAAATTCTCGAGCAACTGTCCACAATTGCATATATGTCTACATCCCAGTCACAGAACGACCTCCCTAAAGGCCTTACATTTTCTCACGCCTCAGTAATTTTTATGTTCCCTCAATGAAAATATCATTCATATCCAGCCTTCCCTCTCTGTAAAAATTGTGTTTGAATGCTAAAATCACTTTGCCCAGTGCACACTTCATCCAACACCCAAACTGAGCTCTCCTCAGTCACATACTCCAAAGACCCTATTCATTGGTCACTACTCTTCTATATTACAATCCAATATCTGCCTCCCTCCACTGGATTATGTCCTCTTTAAGGTAAAAATTATGTCATAAACAAACATCCCAAATTTTAAACATCAAAAATTCAGCACACTTAATAAACACTCAAATTTTTATTGAAGAATTAGCACATTTCACCCACTTGCTAAGTATTTCTCCCTCATTGCCCAAAGTGAAACTCTGTTTAAAACTTGGTCATTTTCCTGAATTACTGATCACAATTAATGTTACCACAATCATCCACTTACCCAGGACACATTTTAGATTCCATAGGATCCATCCAGATCCACACCTGAGGGGAGTGTGTCACATCTCATTACTGAAGCAATTATAAACTTCATAGTTTCTTATCTGGACTGTTACTATTGTGTCTTAAATAGTCTTCCTAACACTAATTTGACCCTTGTCTCAAATACTAAGTTGCTCTAAAATTAATATGTTAAAAAATACATTAACCCACCTACTTAAGACACTACCTTAGAAGTTCGTTTCCAGTCACTTCCAGGAGCACACCTATCCCAGTGAGATTCAGGATAGCAGCTCCCTGACTACCATATTTTTGTCTCAATAGTGTACCTTTTCCCATGATTTTTCTTCTGCCTCCAATTATTTTCCCCCTCCCCTTTCCATACACATATCGTTGTGATGGATATCTATATAATACCTGTGCATCTTGGATTCAGCAATGGGACAACATTAGACCTCTTCAAATTTCAGTACTTCTGTGCTACCATAATATCCTGAATGTACCTTGGTTAAAGTAACACCCACAAAAATTAGTCACATAAAATACTTTACCTGTGCCTCTGCCTTCCCAATCTGACTAAACTCTTGATGAGTAGGAGCCATGTTTTACTTACCTTTAAATATTCATATTGCTTAATACATAATACACTCACAGTGTTTGTAGAATAAATGAATTAATGTAGAATCAAATAAATTAGTGCACAAATAGCAAATCCATTAATTAACAGGTAAACAATAAAGGTTCCAAAAAGCCTGAACTGGGCCTTAAGAAACCCAGAGTAGGAACTGTGAGCAGAAGGAAAGTAACACAGACGCTCATGTTATGTCCATACATGGAGCAGCTTCTACTTTGGCCAAGAAATACCTATGATGAAGACTAATGGATGGGAAAATGTAAACAGAATATAGAAAATTTTAAATTTGGCCAAAACAATCCTGAGTAGGAAGAGTGAAGCAGGAGGTATCACAATACCAGACCTTAAACTATACTACAGAGCAATAGTAATAAAAAAGGAATGGTATTGGCATCAAAAGAGACATGAAGACCAAAAGAGTACACAGAGACAAACCCACATAAATAGTTACCTCATACTAGACAAAAGTGCCAGAAACATACAATGGAGAAAAACTAGCCACCTCACAAATGATGCTGGGAAAACTGGAAATCCATATGTAGTAAAACGAAATTAGACCCCTGTGTCTCACGCTGCACAAAACTCAACTCAAAATGGATCAAATGCCTAGGAATTTTGCCAGAGACCCTGCACCAAATAGAAGAAAAAGTAGGTCCAAATCTTCATCATTGTAGGCTTAGGGCTAGACTTGTTAACAAGACCCCCAAAGCTCAAGAAATCAAAGCAAGAATCAATAAATGTGGTAAATACCAACTAAAAAGTTTTTTCTCAGCAAAGGAAGCAATAATGTGAAAAGAGTCAACAGAGTGGGAGAAAATCTTTGCCACACACACTCCAAATAGAGCACTAATCTCCATAATCTATAAAGAACTCAAACTTTACACTAAAAATACAAAGAACCACATGAATAAATGGGCCAAGGAACTGGACAGACACTTCATAGAAGAAGATATAAAAGCAATTAACAAATATATGAAAAGTGTTCAACATCTCTAGTAATTAGAGAAATGCAAATTAAAAGAACTCTTATTCTAAGTAGAATGGCTGTTATTAAGAACACAAGCAATAATAGGTGTTGGCATGGATATGGGGAAAGAGGCACACATTTACATTGCTGGTGGAGTTGCAAATAGGTGCAGTGACTCTGGAAAAATGTACGGAGATTCCTCAGAAAACTTGAAATAGACGCACCTTTCGACCCAGTTATCCCACTCTTCAGTTTATACCCAAAGGACTTAAAATCAGCATACTACAGGGGTGCAGTCACATCAATGTTCATAGCAGCTCAATTCACAATACCTAGATTGTGGAACCAACCTACATGCCCTTCAATAGATGAATGAACAAGGAAACTGTGGTATATATACACAATGGAATATTATTCAGCCATAAAGAATAATAATATTATGGCATTTGTAGATAAATGGATGGAATTGGAGAATATCATGCTAAGTGAAATAAGCTGATCCCCCACAAAAAACAAAGACCAAATGTTTTCCCTGAAAAGTGGATGATGTTACATATTAGGGGTGGGGGGTTGGGGGTAAGAGAAGAATGGCAGAACTTTAGATTATGTAGGAGGAAATGAGAGGGGGAGGGGGCAGGAGTCTGAATGATGTTGGAATGAGAGAGACATCATTACCCTATGTATATGTATGATTACCTGAATGGTGTGAATCTACATTGAGTACAACCATAGAGACAAAAAGTTGTACCCCATTTGTGTAGAGTGAATCAAAAGGCAGTCTGTAAAAATAAAAAAATAAAAAATAACATTAAAATTTTTTAAAAAGGAAAATTTTAATTTTAAATTAAAGGTTTCCATTTGGTGAGGACACCTTAATGATTATTGGTTTTCAGCATGGTCCCTAGATCCATTTTACATGCATTACGAATCTAACTCAGACACCCCAGATATATGATCTTGAGAAAGTTACTTGAATTCTGCACAGTCTTATCTTGTACATTCATTATATCAGAACAGGAATGATATCTCCTCGTAGGGTACTTGTTTAAATGAATTAACACTCGTGAAGTTCTTAGAGCAGCATCTAGAACGTAGTACAGTCCCCAAATATTAGTTAGCATCATTACTAAGAAGTATAGTGAAAAGATACAAGAAGCAATTACTGATGAATTGGATGATATTTTCTATGAAAAGCAGGAGGCAATTTAGGAATCCTTTTCAGTTGAAAGATGAATAATACATACATTCTGAAGAAGCAGCTGCAAAATAAAGAACGATGCCGTACCTCTCTATGGTTTAGTGAGTGACACATTTCTGATACTAAAATCTCACCTTCTTGGTTATTGGGTGTGTTGGATTGATGTGACCAAAATACTTGACAAGAACAGTTTAGAGGAGGGAAAGTTCATTTGGGGTTCACAGTTTCAGAGATCTCAGTCCATAATTAGTCGACTCCATTGCTCTGGGCCTGAGATAAGGCAGAACATCATGGTAGAAGTCTATAGTGGAAGAAAACTGCTCAGCTCAGGGAAGACGGGAAGCAGAGAAAGAGTATGTGTGAAAGAGGAGTCAGGGGGAGGAGACTTAATCTCCAACGACACACCTCCAGTGACCTACTTTCTCCAGTCATGCCCCACTTGCCTACAGTTATCACCCAGATAGTCTATTCAAATTACTAAGCCATCTAATTGATTTTTATGATGATTAGGTTATAGCTTTCATAATCTAATCATTTCACCTCTGAACCTTCCTCCTTTAAAACAGGAACTTTTGGGAGACACCTCCTATCCGCATCACAACACAGGGTTGGTTCTGTGTGTGTGTGTGTGTGTGTGTGTGTGTGTGTGTGTGCATGCTATAATCCCATCATAAAAACACAGTTGCCTTAGGAAAAGGAATAGTGAATACAATGTCCTGACCATGAGACCTCTTCAGACAATTGACTGGGAGAGGGAAGAAATCTGACATTTATTGCATATCTGCTATACTCTAGAAACAAACTATCCCAATAATCCTCATGGAAACCCTGAATAAGACATTATTATGCTTGTTATTAGGATTAGTAGACATGGATTCAAAGAGATAAAAGGGACATGGCCTAAAACTATACATATAAATAAAGTAAAAACACAGCTCGGTCCTTGGTCCTGGAGTCTCTGAAGTGTTTCACTTTGTATGTAAAGTGAATATTACCAGTGATAATTGACATATATTCTTACAACACCCATACAAACCCACATACTTACTCTTCTCTCTGCAGTTCATGTTTTTTAAAAAGGAAAGAGCTCATATCACAGCAAGATTAATAGGGGTGGTATGGCGAGGGGGCAAGGAGAGGACCAGTACACTCAGATAGCAACATCTACTTAGCAACTGCTTGAGTTCAAAAGTCATACTCACTCCCCAGTTGTGTTAACTTTAATTACTCAACCACACATTGCATTCAGTAGGAAATTTCAGGGTAAGAATTGTTTTTAGAATGAAATCTTTGAAGATTGTTATTGTGGGAAACCTTAGTAATAACATTTAATTATTACTCACTTTGTGCCAAACTTTGTTAATGCAGTTTTCTGAAATTCACCTCATTTCATTCCCATAATAATTGGATCAAAAAAGTATTTTCATTTTCCAGAAAAAGAAGCCAAGGTTTTGAGATTTGGGCAACTTGTCTTACATCATGCAATTAACAAGAAACATCTCTTTGACTCTGAGCCCTGATTTGGACTGCAAGTATGTGAACTCTGAAAATAGTATTAGCATTTAATGGTAATTCATCTTTATTTTTCTGATTTTGTTAACAAATCCATTTGTAAAAGAACTATTTAATAGGTCTAAAACTAGGTGTCCTGGTGGACTAAATGAGCTAATTAACCTTTAACTAGTCAGCAATTTATTGCAAAATCACTACCAGAATTCAGTTAAAGCACTTTCAGATCAATAAATGATTCCATGTTCCTTATCAATTGCATTGAAATAGGTGGGCAAAGTAATTAGAGGTTAATTTTCAAGACCTGCCATGATGCAGACCAGCTAGCCCACCTCCCCAGGTCCTGTCCTATGGACTTGAGTGTGATGTTTGTCTCAACAGCCCTGACTCTTGACTTCCTGGGTTCCTGTCCTTGGCATAGGAACCTTACACTTCTCACCTGAGTTACTTTCTGTATTATCTGCTTCATTCTAACGTAATAGGATAGTAGGGTGTCCTCATGCTTAACTGCTCCTTCAGTTGCACTAAGTTTATGTTAAGCATCCTGCACTGCATTTAGGATCGTAATTCATTTCCCACAGAACACAGAAAGAAAGGCCCTGATTCTTACTTCTGTAGCTCCTCATCACTAGAAAATGTCTTATATTATGATTGCTTACTTAAAATAATTTCTTCCAAAATTAAATATAAGTGTTAAATAAGTCAGTTTCACCAATATCTATTCAATAGTAAATTATTGGTGATTTGGAAAATAATTGACTCAAAGGTACTTTTCATCAGATGGGAAAGCAGAGTTGTTCGAACAGAGAAAAATAAACCTAACTGTGCAGAGAAGGTGCATGTAAGCAAGAAAAGACCAGAGGTAAAGCAGCAATGACCATGATGTTGACCAGGTAAATTTATTAGCAGGGTCCTTCAAGCACAGCAAAGGTGAAAAGAAGAGAAGCTGGAGATGGAAGAGCAAGCCAGCCATACCAATATCCAGTGTTATAAGCCACAAGCACTGATTAGAAAGAACAAATGGAGATGACACAGATGATGCGTAAGCTGATAATATAGATCAAGTTTCAAAAAGAAACTTCTAAAATATCTTTACTGGATCAATAAAAATTTATACTTGTTTTATATGTATTTACATAGGGTAATGTTGTTTGATTCATTCTGTTATATTTTCCCTTCCCTCCCACCCCTCCCACCCCTCTTTTCCCCCTATACAGTCCTTCCTTCCTCCATTCTTGCCCCCGTCCCTAAGCCTAACTCTAAACCTAACACTAACCCCTCCCACCCCCCATTATGTGTCATTATCCACTTATTAGTGATATCATTCATCCTTTGTTTTTTTGAGATTGGCTTATCTCACTTAGCATGATATTCTCCAGTTTCATCCATTTGCATGCAAATGCCATAATTTTATCATTCTTTATGGCTGAGTAATATTCCATTGTATATATATACCAGAGTTTCTTTATCCATTCATCAATTGAAGGACATCTAGGTTGGTTCCACAATCTGGCTATTGTGAACTGAGCAGCTATGAATTTTGATGTGGCTGTATCTCCGCAATATGCTGATTTTAAGTCTTTGGGTATAGGCCAAGGAGTGGGGTAGCTGGGTCAAATGGTTGTTCCATTCCAAGATTTCTAAGGAGTCTCCACACTGCTTTCCAGAGTGGCTGCACTAATTTGCAGCCCCACCAGCAATATATGAGTGTACCTTTCTCCCCACATCCTCGCCAACACTTGTTGTTGCTTGTATTCTTGATAATCGCCATTCTAATTGGGGTGAGATGGAATCTTAGGGTGGTTTTGATTTGCATTTCTCTTATTACTAGAGATGTTGAACATTTTTCCATATGTTTGTTGATTGCTTGTAGATCTTCTTCTGTGAAGTGTCTATTCATTTCCTTAGCCCATTTGTCGATTGGATTATTTGCATTCTTGGTGTAGAGTTTTTTGAGTTCTTAATAGATTCGTGCTCTATCTGAAGTATGATTGGCAAAGATTTTCTCCCACTCTGTAGGCTCTTTCTTTGCATTGCTCATAGTTTCCTTTGCTGAGAGAAAGCTTTTTTAGTTTGAATCTATCCCAGTTATTGATTCTTGCTTTTATTTCTTGTGCTATGGGAGTCCTGTTGAGGAAGTCTGGTCCTAAGCCGACATGTTGAAGCTCTGGAACTACTTTTTCTCCTATACGATGCAAGGTCTCTGGTCTGATTCCGAGTCCTTAATCCATTTTGAGTTTAGTTTCGTGCATGGTGAGAGATATGGGTTTAGTTTCATTCTGTTGCATATGGATTTCCAATTCTCCCAGCACCATTTGTTGAAGAGGCTATCTTTTCTCCATTGCATATTTTTGGCCCCTTTGTCTAGTATGAGAAAATTGTATTTATTTGGGTTTGTGTCCGTGTCCTCTATTCTGTACCATTGATCCACCTTTCTATTTTGGTACCAATACCATGCAGTTTTTGTTACTATTGATTTGTAGTAGAGTTGAAGATCTGGTATTGTGATACCCGCTGCTTCACTCTTTCTGCCAAGGATTACTTTAGCTATTCTGAGTTTTTTTTTTTTTCTTTCAGATGAATTTCATAATTGCTTGCTCTATTTCTGTAAGGTACATCATTGGGATTTTAATTGGAATTGCATTGAATCTGTATAGCACATTCAGTAGTATGGCCATTTTGACAATATTAATTCTTCCTATCCAAGAACATGGGAGATCTTTCCATCTTCTGAGGTTTTCTTTAATTTCTTTCTTTAGTGTTCTGTAGTTCTCATTGTAGAGGTCTTTGACCTTTTTTGTGAGATTGATTCCCAAGTATTTTATTTTATTCGATGCTATTGTGAATGGGGTAGTTTCCTAATTTCTCTTTCTGAAGATTCATCACTTATGTATAAAAATGCCTTAGATTTATGTGCAATTGATCTTTTATCCTGCTACTTTACTGAATTCACTTATGAGTTCTAAAAGTTTTGTGGTGGAATTTCCTGGTTCCTCTAAGTATATAATCATATCATCAGCAAATAGGGATAGTTTGAGTTCTTCTTTTCCTTTTCGTATCCCTTTAATTTCTTTGGTCTGTCTAACTGCTCTGACTAGAGTTTCAAGGACGATAGTGAAAAGAAGTGGTGAAAGAGGGCATCCCTGCCTTGTTCCAGTTTTTAGAGGGAATGCTTTCAGTTTTTCACCATTGAGAATGATATTAGCCATGGGCTTAGCATAGATGGCCTTTACAATGTTAAGGAATGTTCCCACTATCCCTATTTTTTCTAGTGTTTTGAGCATGAAGGGGTGCTGTATTTTATCAAATGCTTTTTCTGCATCTATTGAAATAATCATGTGATTCTTGAATTTAAGTCTATTGATATGGTGAATTACATTTATTGATGTAAATAAATGATGTTGAACCAACCTTGCATCCCTGGGATGAAACCCACTTGATCATGGTGCACTATCTTTTTAATATGTTTTTGTATGCGATTTGCTAAAATTTTGTTGAGAATTTTTGCATCGATGTTCATTAAGGATATTGGTCTGAAATTTTCTTTCCTCGAAGATTCTCTGTCTGGTTTAGGTATCAGGGTAATATTGGCTTCATAGAATGAGTTTGGGAGGGTTCCCTCCTCTTCTATTTTATGGAATACTTTGAGAAGTATTGGAATGAGTTCTTCTTTAAAGGTTTTGTAGAACTTTGCTGAGAACCCATCTGGTCCTGGACTATTCTTTGTTGGTAGGCTTTTGATGACTTCTTCTACTTCATTACTTGAGATTGGTCTATTTCAATTGTGTATGTCCTCCTCGTTCAGTTTAGGCAATTCATATGTCTCTAGAAACCTGTTGATGTCTTCGAAATTTTCTATTTTGTTGCAGTATAGATTTTCAAAATAGCTTCTAATTATGCTTTGTATTTCAGTCGTGTCTGTTGTGATATTTCCTTGTTCATTCTGAATTTTAGTGATTTGGGTTTTCTCTCATCTTCTCTTTGTTAGTGTAGCTAAAGTTTTATCAATTTTGTTTATTTTTTCGAAGAAACAACTATTTATTTTGTCAATTTTTTGTATTGTTTCTTTTGTTTCAATTTCGTTGATTTCAGCTCTGAGTTTAACTATTTTCTGTTCTACAACTTTTGGTTTTGGTCTGTTCTTCTTTTTCTAGGATTTTGAGCTGTAGTGTTATGTCTTTTATTTGTTGAGTTTTACTTCTTTTATTAAATGCGCTCCATGAAATACATTTTCCTCTAAGTACTGCTTTCATACTGTCCCAGAGATTTTGATATGGTGTTTCTTTGTTCTCATTTACCACTAGGAATTTTTTAATTTCCTTCCTAGTATCATCTTTTATCCATTCATCATATAATAGCATATTGTTTAATCTCCAGGTGTTGGAGTAGTTTCTGTTTTTTACGCTTTCATTTATTTCTAACTTCAATCCATTATGATCTGATAGAATACAAGGTAGTGTCTCTATCTACTTGTATTTGCTAACATTAGCTTTGTGGCATAATATATGGTCTATTTTAGAGAAGGATCCATGTGCTACTGAGAAGAAAGTGTATTCGCTCTTGGTTGGATGGTATATTCTATAAATGTCTGTTAAGTCTATATTATTGATTGTGTTATTGAGATCTATGGTTTCTTTGTTCAATTTTTGTTTGGAGGATCTGTCCAGTGGTGAGAGAGGCATGTTAAAATCACCTAGTATTATTGTGTTATGGTCTATTTGGTTTCTAAAATTGAGAAGGATTTGTTTGACATACATGGATGAGGCACTGTGTGGGGCATAGATGTTTATGATTGTTATATCTTGCTGATTTATGCTTCCCTTAAGCAGTATGAAATGTCTTTCTTTATCCCTTCTGACTAACATTGGCTTGAAGTCCACATTATCTGAAATGAGGATGGATACTTCAGCTTTTTTGCTGAGTCCATGTGCATGGTATGTTTTTCCCCATACTTTCACCTTTAGTCTATGGATATATCTTTCTAAGAGGTGAGTCACTTGCAGGCAACATATTGTAGGATCTTTCTTTTTAATCCAATCTGCCAGTCTATGTCTTTTGATTGATGAATTCAGGCCATTAACCTTCAGGGTTATTATTGAGATATGATTTGTATTCCTGGTCATTTGGTTCATTTTTAAAATTTTATTTACTTATTTATTTATTTATTTTTGACACACCTTGGTTCCTCATTTATTTGACAGTTCATTTAGGATAATTCCTCCCTTTGCTGATTTACTTCTTTATTTTTTATCTCTTCCTCATGGAATATTTTGCTTAGAATATTCTGTAATGCTGGCTTTCTTTTTGTAAATTCTTTTAGCTTTTGTTGATCATGGAATGATTTTATTTCACCTTCAAATTTGAAGGTAAGTTTTGCTGGGTGTAAGATTCTTGGTTGGCATCCATTTTCTCTCAGAGCTTGTAAAATGTTGTTTTAGGCGCTTCTAGCTTTTAGGGTCTGGATGCAAAAATCTGCTGATATCCGTATTGGTTTCCCCCTGAATGTAATTTGGTTCTTTTCTCTCACAGCCTTTAAAATTCTGTCTTTATTTTGTATGTTAGGTAATTTCATTATAATGTGCCTTGGTGTGGGTCTGTTGTAATTTTGTGTATTTGGAGTCCTATAAGCCTCTTGAACTTGATTTTCCATTACATTCTTCAGATTTGGGAAATTTTCTGATATTATTTCATTGAATAGATTGTTCATTCCTTTGGTTTGTTTCTCTAAGCCTTCCTCAATCCCAATAATTCTCAAATTTGGCCTTTTCATGATATCCCATAGTTCTTGGAGATTCTGTACATGATTTCTTACCATCTTCTCTGTTTGTTCAACTTTGTTTTTGAGGTTAAATATTTTGTCTTCAATATCTGAGGTTCTATCTTCCAGGTGTTCTATCCTATTGGTTATGCTTTCTATGGAGTTCTTAATTTGATTTATTGTTTTCTTCATTTCAAGGATTTCTGTTTATTTTTTTTAATATCTCTAACTCTTTATTGAAATGATCTTTTGCTTCCTGTATTTGCTCTTTTAACTGTTGATTGGTGGTATCATTCAATGCCTGCATTTGCTCATTCATCTCATCCTTCAATGCCTGCATTTGTTCTTTCATCTCATCGTTTGCTTCTCTGATCATTTTAATTATGTACATTCTGAACTCCCTTTCTCTCATTTCTTCTGCCATGCTGTCATTGGATTTTATTGATGTAACATCTAGATTTGTTTGGGGCATTTTCTTCCCTTTTTTCTCATATTGTTCAGGAATCAGTGGGTCATTAAGATATTGCAGATTTCCTCTATTGACTTATAATGTCTCTGATGATTGCTAGTATATCCCCTCTTATCCTTCAGTAGCCTGCAATCTTGGAGGAAGTTGATAATGTGCTCCACAAGGATTCTGCCTCTCTAGGGTTGGTGACCCTCAAGTGGGTATATTCCCTGATAGTGGGCAGAGTTGCCTCCACTTGTTGACCAATGGTCATCCAAAGGGGAACTAGGCTGCGGGCTGAGGCAAGGCCTGTTTGAGCCTGTGTCTCTGGTTTTACCGTCCTTGTGGGAAAACCTCACCCAGCAGGGAAGATTCACCTGGTGGGGAGGTCTCGCTGTTCAGTTCCCCTCCTAGAGGTTCCCCTCAATCTACAACTACCACCTGGGCTGGGCTGTCTTCCTCTGCAACGTTCCCAGGGGCCCGGACCTACCCTCTGGGCCTGGGAGCCTCACCCTTCACAGACGAGTCTCCTTAGACTGTCTCTCCTCAGAGAATCTGCCTGCAGTCCTGGAAACTTTGCTCCACCCCTAGGTGTGTCTCTGTGTGGCTCTTCCACCAAGAAGCTGCCTAGATCCTGGGACCCTGCTATGCACCTAATCACCTGGCTATGTGGGCCCTCCTCTGAGCCACCACATGGAGCTCTGTACAATAGATCTGAGACCCAGAGACCCGCCACACACCTCTTCCTCCGGACAGCCACCCAGTTTTCGAAGTAGTCACTAGGAGTCAAGCATCTCACCACGTCTCCTCCTCCCACCAACTGCCCATAGCCCTAGGCAGTCACTCCAAGTCCAAGTCACCTGCCCTGTTCCTCCTCCTCCTCAGGGTAGCCCCCCGGGTGTTCAGGAGTGGTTGCTCAGAGACCAAGCGACCCACCGCCCTCCTCCTCCAGGCAGGCCACTGGTGTTCAGGAGCGGTCGCTTTGAGTCCAATCAACTCACCACTCGCCTCCTCCTCTGGCAACCGCCTGTGGCTCTGATGCAGTTACTCCTAGACCAAGCAACCCGCTGTGCTCTCCTCTTCCTCTGGGCAACCCCCCAGTGTTCACAAGCGGTCGTTCTGAGTCTCAACAGCTCACCACGCAGCTCCTCCTCTGGCAACCGCCTGTAGCTCTGGTGCAGTCACTCCGAGTCCAAGCGACCCACCACGTTCCTCCTCATCCTCCGGGCAACTCCCCGCTGTTTAGAAGCAGTCGCTCTGAGTCCAAACAGCTCACCACGCAGCTCCTTTTCAGGCAGCCGCCTGGAGCCCCAGTGGTTGCTCCGAGTCCAAGCGCTGTGCTGAGCCACCTCCTCTACGATGATCCCAGTTGTCGGTGTTTACTTCTCCAGCAGGGGGCAGGGACGTCTCCCCAAGCAACTCTACTTCACAAAGATCCCTGCATTCTGGGGCTACCGCCCCACCCGTGACGCCTCTCCAATGGGAGAGACTCACCCGGCGTCTTTGAATTTGTCCCAAGTCTCTCACTATCTCCTCTTTTGAATCCTGCATCCTGGAGCAACATGAAATGCAGGCACCCTCTAGTCCGCCATCTTGAACCCCCCCCAAGATGTTTTAAAAGATTTATCCTAAGCTAACAGATCTCTTAAGGAAAGAAAGATCCATTTAATGTGGAATCAGGACAAAATGACTGTTCATTCTTGCTAATCGGGTTGTTTCTGGATTTTTAAAATAATGACCTACATATAATCTTACTTCTAATGCTGCTATGTTGGTTTAAGAGTAAACACTGACAGCACTAATGCTTCGATAGCACATTAGAATCTACATTTGCATTAGAATCTACTCTTGCAATTCATCAGTTCATATAATCTTCATGGTAACCTTATGAGGATTTTACCTCCAGTTTATGCTTAGGATGCTGAGTCTCAGAGATGTGAATAGAGTTGCCTAACTCTCCTAATTCTACGTTCCTTTCACTAAAATAATTTAAACACTTCTTGTGCTTTGGGAGTCATACTAAGACAGTCTGGTCCTAAGCTGACATGATGAAGATTTGGACCTACTTTTTCTTCTATTTGGTGCAGGGTCTCTGGTGTAACTCCTAGGTCCTCAGTCCACTTTGAGTTGAGTTTTGTGCAAGGTGAGAGAGTTTAATTTTGCTGCATATGGATTTCCAGTTTTCCCAGTACCATTTATTGAACAGGCTATCTTTTCTCCATTGTATGTTTCTGGCACCTTTGACTAGTATGAGGTAACTGTATTTATGTGGGTTTGTCTCTGTGTACTCTATTCTGTACCATTGGTCTACCTGTCTATTTTGGTGCCAATACCATGCTGTTTTAGTTACTATTGCTCTGTAGTAGTTTAATGTCTGGTATTTTGATACCACCTGCTTCACTCTTCTCGCTAAGGATTGCTTTAGCTATTCTGGTTCTCTTATTTTTCCAAATGAATTTCATGATTGCTTTCTCTATTCTATGAGAAATTCTATTCTATCATTGAGGTTTTAAATGGAATTGGATTGAATTTGTTACTCACAAAGCACAAGAAATAAAAGCAAAAATCAATAATTGGGATAGATTCAAACTAAAAAGCTTTTTCTCAGCAAAGGAAACAACAGTGTGAACAGAGGGCTGATAGTGGGGGAAAATCTTTGCCACACACACTTCAAATAAAGCACTAAACTCCAGAATCTATAAAGAACTCAACAACTTTACACCAAGAATACAAATAACCCAATCAACAAATGGGCTAAGAAAATGAGCAGATACTTCAAAGAAGAAGATCTACAAGCAATTAACAGATACATGAAAAAATGTTCATCTCTAGTAATAAGAGAAATGCAAATCAAAACTACCCTAAGATTTTATCTCACCTCAATTAGAATGGTTACTATCAAGAATACAAGCAACAATGGGTATTGGCAACGATGGGGGAAAAAGGTACACTCATACATTGCTTGTGGGGTTGCAAATTGGTGCAGCCACTCTGGAAAGCAGTATGGAGATTCCTTAGAATACTTGGAATGAAACCGCCATTTGACCCAGTTATCCAACTCCTTGGTCTATACCCAAAGGACTTAAAATCAGCATATTACAGTGACAGCCACATCAATGTTTATAGCAGCTCAATTCACAATAGATAGATTGTGGAATCAACCTACATTCCCTTCAATAGATGAATGGACAAGGAAACTGGTATATATACAATGGAATATTATTCAGCCATAAAGAAGAGAAAAATTATGGCATTTTCTGGGAAATGAATGGAGTTGGAGAATATCATGCTAAGTGAAATAAGCCAATCCCAAAAAAACCAAAGGCCAGATGATTTTTCTGACAAGTGGATGATGATACACAATGAGGGTTGTTGGGGGAAGGAAGAACAGAGGAAGGATGGATTGTGTGGAGGAAAATGAGGGGTTTGGGGGAGGAAAAGATAATAGAAGGAGACAAACATCATTACCCTGTGTACATGTATGATTATGCAAATGGTGTGATTCTACTTCACATACAACCAGAGAAATGAAAGTGGTACCCCATTTGTGTAAAATGAATCAAAAGAAAAAAATAACTTAAACACTTATTACCTTAGATATCAAATATGTCAATGGTTTACTAACCCCCTGAATTAATATTTACCACTGATTCAAACTATTCCATGAACTGATTTTCATCTAATTTTCCTTAAATATTTCCTTCTTTTCATTTTCCCATGATGGAGGATCATATGTCCTCTACTCTAGGGCATTTATGGTCCCATGGATGCACTATGTTTATTCCTTCATTGTTTCTTTATTCTTATTCTTCACCCTGCCTAGAATATTCTCTGTCTAATATGTTCTCAAATGAGTCAATGGAAAAACCAAGATTTGTCTTTTCCACAAATGTTTCTTTACTGTTATCTTCTTTTTATGGTCATTATAATCCGAACCATGAAATTAAGTCCTTTATTTTATAATTGCTTACTAATTTTTTTTCATTTTTTAATGATTACTGTATGTCAGACACTGCCTTGAGTGGATCTGCATATATTTACTACATTAATATTGGATAGTTGTCTATTCAGTAAGTTATGTTGTTAGTCTCCATTTTGCAAATGAAACTAAAGCTGACTACCTTCTCAATACCACATAGCTAAGAAGTCATGCAGCTAGAATCACAACCCAATTTGACTGGCTTCTGAGTCCTTTCTCATAAACACCATATTATAGTACTACTCCTAGGAGGATAAACCTTAAGGAGTACGTGGTCACTAATACAGTATATTTCAGGAACTTCCCCCTTAAGAAGAATCTACAGGAGCCAAGATGGCAATATCATTGTAAGCTATACTTCCAGCTCCTTCAAAGGTTCAGAATTAAATCAGCAGAACAGATTCTCAGAAAGGTGGATGAATGAGGAAATTCACTGAAGTTCAATATTGGTCAGTTGAGAGACTTAGATCCAGAAATTCTGGCCTATGGAAGGGCAAGAAAGACTACAACAGCACTGAGTCTGTTGTGACATTGCCAGGGCACAGAGGAGGGGAGGGGTAATATAAGGGGAAAGGAAAACAGATAAAATGGACAAATTTGGTACAGAAACAGCTGTAGAACAAAAAGGCAGTCTTAATTTAGCTGCCCCAGGAGCTCGGCGACAGGCTGGTACTTGAGAAATGTTCTGTTTCCTATCTTACAAGTAGAGGGCTGTGAGGTGTAGTCATCTTATAGAGGTCACACCTGAGCTTGCTACTGGTTATCGCAGCAATTATTGCCAAGCTGTACCCACCAGCATATACCTAGAGGACAGGTGTGGTCCAAGTAAAACACTACTGAGGCAGACATAAAGATTACATGCAGTGAGATTGAGGTCATGATATGGAAGGGAGTATAGTTCACTTTCCCTTTGAGATCACTAGCTAAAGGTAGGCATGCATTATTACATGTGATTACTGGGCCTAGAAAGGCCATAGTCATGGATGGTAGCATGTATAGGACAGGGCTGTGTCCTGCCTACCAGGGTAGTTGGTTGACATACCCTCTAAGTATTCTCAGGACTGAGGGCAACCAAGATCCAGACACTCAGCAGTCAGCTGGGCCCTGGAGTTTCATCAGTCTAACCTGTGGAGAGTAGACTCCACCTGACACATCCAGAACCCAGTGTCAGTCAATAGAATGTCCTGTTCAGAGCTCAGTATCAGCCAAGCTTTGGAAGTGTATTAATCTGATCTGTCCAGAGTAAACTCTAGTAGCTCCCATTCCACACTGCCTTGCTGGTGATCAGGGAAGCTGAGAGCCATTTCAACCAGCTTTAGACATAGCTGGCAGCCTGGCAAGCAATGAAGTAAGAGGAAGGGTTAATGAGAGATCCCTTGCTCTCTCTAAATGGTGCATAGCCCAAAAGGACATGGAAAGAAGTGTAGATTGGCATGGGGAGTGAATAGTCACTCTTGTCTACAGTTTTGATCACTTTAGTGGAGATAATTCTTTCATTTCTTATTAAGACTCTTTTTGTGTTTGCAGATTGGTTAATACATATATTCACATATATATATTTTTATCATTTTTTGTTTTTATTATTTTTTCTTGGCTATTCTTTTCCTTGTAATATTCAAATTCTCTTGTTCTGTTTTTATTTTCTTTAAGAATTATTTTTCTCTAATCACAGCTTTTACTTTCTACTTCTGCTTTTTTTCTTCTCACTTGTTGAACATTCTAATGTTGATTATGCCTTTCTATCCCCATTATCTTCTCTTTAAAACAACTGAATTTTTCTGCCTCCATCATTCCAATTGTGATTGTGAGTGTTGAGGATGTTTTTGTTGGTACCTGGCTTTTACTTTATTGCTGTATTTGGTTCACTGCTATTTATTGTTATTGTTATTGTTCATTTCTCACCTTCTGCAAGATAGAGGGGATTGAGCACAGCACTTGAATTAGTAGGGTAGTTGCTCTTACTCCTCCTAAGGCTCATAATTTACTAGCAACTGACTCCAAAGATAACAAAGTGGATGAAGTATCATACAAAATTATTCAAATTAAAGATTATGAAAAATAGCAATGAATTCCAAGAGAACATAGAAATATGAGTGAATGCTTTAAGGAAGACAATAAAGGATATGAGTGAAAATTTCAATCAGGAAATAGATATTTTGAAAATAAACTAAATAGAAGTATTAGAAATTAAAAGTTAAAGTAAAAAAAAATCAGTGGAAAGCCTATCAAGTACACTAGCTCAAATAGAAGATAGAATTTCAAGGCTTGAAGATGACTGTGAATGAAATAGTAACAAAGGAAAAAAGAAACAAAATATATAAGGCCTATGGGACAACATTAAAATAACTAACTTAAGACTTGCCCATCTTGAGGAAAGACTAGAAATATAGGCTAATGAAACAGAAAACCTATTTAACACAATTTCAAAAATCTTAGGAATGAAGTGGACACCCAAGCAGTAGAGTCATTTAGAATCCCAAATAGACTAGAAAAGAAACTCCCTATGATATAGTGTAGTAAAGAAAGAATAGTAAAAACATCAGAGAGAAATACATGTCCCTTATAAAGGAAAATCCATCAGAATAATATCAGATTTCCCAAAAGAAACCCTGAAGGCCAGGAGGGCATGGAATGATATATTTCAAGACCTGAAAAAAAAAACTGCAACTTCGATTGCTATATCCAGCAAAGGCATTTTCACAATTATAAGAGAAATAAAGACCTTCCAAGATAAGCATAAATTAAAGGAATCCAAGACCATTAAGCCAGTATCGCAAAAGATACTTAAAGAAATTCCATAAATAGAAGAGAAAAACAAGCAACCACAAGGCCACAAAAAATAGTAAATCTCAATAAGAGAGTAGCTTTTCAAAGGAGAAATAGTAAAGAATCAAATTAATAAACAACATGACAAAGTAATATTGTTAAATAATGACTTGAATACAAATCACCTTAATTAAAAAACATACTGATAGAGTGGATATAAAATCAATAATCAACTTTTGTTGCCTACAAGAAACACATCCCACCAGCAAATCATACGTGAACTTAAAGTAAGGAAAATTATATTCTAGGCAAATGAAGTCCAAAAATAAGCAGAAATATCTATATTTATATCTGACAAAGAGAACTTAAAGCAAAATTAGAAAAGATGGTTGCTACATATTAGGAAACAATCCACAAAGAATGTATGGCAATTATAAACATATATGCACTGAATATCAACGCACTGATTTCCACAAAACAAACACTACTTACCATAAAGGAACAGGTAAGCCTCACTACAATAATAGCAGGCAATTTCAATACTCCACTCTCACAAATAGGTCAAACAAAAAAATCAACATAAAAACATAAAATTAGCATAAAATCAGATTTAAAGTACAACATAAATGAAATGAACTTAACAGACCTATACAGAAAATTCCATCCAACAATAGCAGTATACACATTTTCATAACTCATGAACTTTCTCCAAAATAGATCACAAAGCAACATATCTATCTTATAAGATTATTGTGGAAAGAAACTAAAAATCAACAAGAGAAACTACAGAAACTATATGAATATGTGGAAATTGAATAATACATTTTCAAATGATCAGTAGGTCTTTGAAGATGTGGGAAAGACCCAATGTTTCTTATGAACACAGATACAAATATCCTCAATAAAATACTTGAAAACTGAAATTCAGCAACACAGTAAAAAGATTACACCACAATTTACTTGGTTTCATTACAGGAGTTCAAGGATGGTTCACATAAACCTAATACACTACATAAACAGAACCAAGGATAAAAATCATGTGATCATCTCAAAAGATGGAGAAAAAAGAGAAAAAAAACTTTGACAAAATTCAACATCCCTTCATAATAAAAGTCCTTAAAAATGAGGTAAATAATCATCTTTTCACAACATGATACAGTCTACATATTTAAAACCCATAGCTAACATCATAGTATGGGGAAAAATAAAAGTATTTCCTTTAAAAGAAGGACTTTAATAAAGATGTCAACTGTTACCACTCCTATTCGATATAGTACTTGAAATTTTAGCCAGAGCAATTAGGTAAGAGAAATAAATCAAAGGCACAAAAATAGCAAAGAAAAAGAAGAAGTCAAATTATCCCTATTTCCAGATGATGTGATTCTATACTTAGAAGACCTTAAGGCACAGACAGAAGACTTGTAGATTTGACAAAGTTGGCAAAATATCAGGATATAAAATCAACATACAAATATCAATAATTTTTATGTACCAATAATGATTCCACTAAGAAATAAATCAGGAAAACAACTCAATTTATAATTGGGTCAAAGAAAACCTTAGGAATAAACTTAACCAAGAAGGTGAAAGACCTCTACAGTGAAAATTAGCAAAACACCAGAATATGGGAATATCTGCCATTCTCATGGATCACAAGAACTAATATTCTTTAAATATTCATATTACTAAAAGCATTCTGCAGATTCAGTGCACTCCACATCAAAATACCATTGACATTCCTGACAGAATTAGAAAAGGCAGTCCTCAAATTCATATGAAGGCAAAAAAAGACTCCAAATAGCAAAAAATAATTCTGAACAAAAATAGAAATGCAGGAGATTTTATAAAAATTGATCTCAAAATATTCTTGCGAGCCATTGTAATGAAAACCAGCCATGGTACTAATATAAAAATGGACAGTTGACCTATGGAATGGAATTGAGGACACCAAGACAAACCCCCAGAATTATAGCCATTTTATTCTTGATAAAGTGTCAAAAACATAAATTGGAAATAAGACAGACTCTAACAAATGATGCTGGGAAGACTGGATACCATATGTAAAATATTAAAACTAGATTCCTATTTCTCACCCAGTACAAAAGAAATTTCAAAATAGATCAAAGATTTAAACATAAGACTCAAAATTTTGAAACTGTTAGAAGAAAACATAGGTGAAAATCTTTAAGACTTATATAGCACAGGCAATGGCTTCCTGAATAGACCTCTCATAGCTCAAGAAAGAGTAAGAGTCAATAAATAAACTTATCTAATTAAAAAACTTCTTCAGGGCAAAGAAAACAACATTGTGAAGAGACAGCCTACAGAACAGGAGAAAAATCTTTGTAGCTCCTACTCTTCTGACAGAGGATTAATATTCATAGTATATAAAGATATAAAGAACTCAACACACACACACATACACACAAAAGAAACCTAACCCAATCATGGAGTGGCAAAGTAACTGTACAAATAATACTCAAATAGTCAACAATTCAATAACTACAGGAAAAATTTTAAGAACTCTAATCATAAGGGAAATGCAAATCAAAACTACACTGATAGTTTACCTAACCTCAATCAGAATAGCAATCATCAAGAAAATAAAAAACAATAAATGCTGATGAGGAAGTATGGGAAAAGGAACTCTTATACACTCTTGGTAGAAATGGAAATTAGTACAGCCACTATAGAAATCAGTACAAAGGTTCCTAAGAAGGCTAAAAATAACTACCATATGATCAAGTCATACCACACCTGGGGATATTCATTTAATAAAAAATTAAAGTCAGAATAGAGATGCCAGCATATTCATTTTTAACATGGTAGAACTCACAATAGCCAAGTTATGGGATCAGCCTAGATGCCTATCAACAGATGAATAAACAAAGAATATGGTATATATACAAAGTACAGTATAATTCAGACATTCATAAAAAGTGAAATCATGTAATTTTTAGGAAATGGATGAAACTAGAGTAAGTAATGTTAAGCAAAATGAGCCAGGCTCAGAAAGGTGAATATCACGTTTTCCCTTATATGTAGAATCTAGGCTGTGTGTGTGGAAGGTGGGAGCACGGGGTTGATATTAAAGTAACAGAGAATATTAGAGAAAGGAAGGAGTGGAGAAAAGGCAATAAGAAGGTGATAGGGTGACGCAGTCAATGTATTTTATTGCGTGCACAAATAAACCACAGTGAAACCCATTAGTCTCTAATTAATATGTAAAAAAGAAAAAGAATCTATAGTAGTTTCTCATATTTGATTTTTATTCCTTTCATTTAAAGTTTTGGTCCTTGTTGAAATGCAAGTATCACTATGGAGTCCTCGTGTTATAAGGCTTACAAAATTTTATACCTTGGTATAAGTGGCAAGACTAGAAGGGAGAAGAGAGAGAACATAAAGGAAAAATAGGTAGAGACCACCATTAAAAAATATATAGGTAAGAAGATAGTCCAGAAGTGAGAGACTGAGGAGCCTACAATAAGATTCGTTCACCTCATCTTGTTGTGGAATGACCTGTCTCCAGTCACTAGCACACTCCTTGATGATAAGCACTATTTTTTTTTTTGTCTTTGTGACTTTTGCCCATTCACATGCACAAAAATCATAGTAGGAGTATCACAGCTTAGAGAGGAGCCATTTAGAATGACATTATTGTAGACCCAAACTGTTTGTTTTGAGTTTCTTTGTTTTTCACCTCTGAAACCAACACTGAACTCTTCCCTCCTCCTCATTTCTCAACAGATTCAGATGTGGAAACTAAGTGCAAATGATTGACAAAAACAGAACTTCCTTACTTTGAGTTAAGGGAGTAGGGCTGGATTCCCACTACATCCTGCTGCACCCACATGAAGTACAGCCTCTCTAGCCCTTGACAGAGTCCTGGGGGTTGAAGAGTACAGTTTCATTAACACTAATCCTCAAATTGTGCACAGCATGAAAGGTAAACTAAGAAATGTCAAAACACGATTCTCTGAGGAGAGTCAGCCTAAGGAGACTTGTCTGCGAAGGATGAGGCTCCCAGGCCCAGGAGGTAGGTCCGGGCCCCTGGGAACATTGCAGATGAAGAGAGCCCAGCCCAGGAGGTACATGTAGATTGAGGGGAACCTCTAGGAGAGGAACTGAACAGCGAGACCTCCCCACCAGGTGAATCTTCCCTGCCGGGTGAGGTTTTCCCACAAGGACGGTAAAACCAGAGACACAGGCACAAACAGGCCTTGCCTCAGCCCACAGTCTAGTTCCCCTTTGGATGACCATGGTCAACAAGTGGAGGCATCTCTGCCCACTATCAGAGAATATACCCCACCTGAGGGTCACCAACCCTAGAGAGGCAGCTTCATTTTGGAGCACCGCATTATCAACTTCCTCCAAGACTGTAGGCTACTGTAGGATAAAAGGGGATATACTAGCAATCTTCAGGGACATTATAAGTCAATAGAGGAAATCTGCAATATCTTAATGACCCACTGATTCCTGAACAATATGAGAAAACAAGGGAAGAAAATGCCCCAAACAAATCTAGATGTTACATCAATAAAATCCAATGAGAGCATGGCAGAAGAAATGACAGAATGGTAGTTCAGAATGTACATAATTAAAATGATCAGGGAAGCAAACAATGAGATGAAAGAGCAAATGCAGGCATTGAATGATGAAATGAAAGAGCAAATGCAGGCATTGAATGATAGCACCAATCGACATTTAAAAGAGCAAATACGGGAAGCAAAAGATCATTTCAATAAAGAGTTAGAGATATTGAAAAAAAAAAACAAACAGAAATCCTTGAAATGAAGGAAACAATAAATCAAATTAAGAACTCCATAGAAAGCATAAACAATAGGATAGAACACCTGGAAGACAGAACCTCAGATATTGAAGACAAAACATTTAACCTTGAAAACAAAGCTGAAGAGAGAAGATGGTAAGAAATCATGAACAGAATCTCCAAGAACTATGGGATATCATGAAAAGGCCAAATTTGAGAATTATTGGGATTGAGGAAGGCTTAGAGAAACAAACCAAAGGAATGAACAATCTATTCAATGAAATAATATCAGAAAATTTCCCAAATCTGAAGAATGAAATGGAAAATCAGGTTCAAGAGGCTTATAGGACTCCAAATACACAAAATTACAACAGACCCACACCAAGGCACATTATAATGAAATTACCTAACATACAAAATAAAGACAGATTTTAAACGCTGTGAGAGAACAGAAACAAATTACATTCGGGGGGAAACCAATATGGATATCATCAGATTTTTCAATGCAGACCCTAAAAGCTAGAAGGGCCTGGAACAACATTTTTCAAGCTCTGAAAGGAAATGGATGCCAACCAAGAATCTTACACCCAGCAAAACTTACCTTCAAATTTGACGATGAAATAAAATTATCCCATCATAAACAAAAACTAATAGAATTTACAAAAAGAAAGCCAGCATTACAGAACATTCTAAGCAAAATATTCCATGAGGAAGAGATAAAAAACAAAGAAGCAAATCAGCAAAGGGAGGAATTATTCTAAATGAACTGTCAAATAAAGGAGGAACCAAGGTGTGTCAAAAATAAATAAATAAATAAGTAAATAAAATTTAAAAATGAACCAAATGACCAAGAATACAAATCATATCTCAATAATAACCCTGAATGTTAATGGCCTGAATTCATCAATCAAAAGACATAGACTGGTAGATTGGATTAAAAAGAAAGATCCAACAATATGTTGCCTGCAAGAGACTCACCTCACAGAAAGAGATACCCATAGACTAAAGGTGAAAGTATGGGGAAAAACATACCATGCACATGGACTCAGCAAAAAAGCCAGAGTATCCATCCTCATTCCAGATAATGTGGACTTCAAGCCAAAGTTAGTCAGAGGGATAAAGAAGGACATTTCATACTGCTTAAGGGAAGCATAAATCAGCAAGATATAACAATCAAACATCTATGCCCCAAAGAGTGCCTCATCCATGTATGTCAAACAAATCCTTCTCAATTTTAGAAACCAAATAGAACGTAACACAATAATACTAGGTGATTTTAACATGCCTCTCTCACCACTGGACAGATCCTCCAAACAAAAATCGAACAAAGAAACCATAGATCTCAATAACACAATCAATAATTTAGACTTAACAGACATTTATAGAATATACCATCCAACCAAGAGTGAAAACACTTCTTAGCAGCACATGGATCCTTCTCTAAAATAGACCATATATTATGCCACAAAGCTAATGTTAGCAAAAACAAGAAGAGACACTACCTTGTATTCTATCAGATCATAATGGATTGAAGTTAGAAATAAATGAAAGAGTAAAAAACAGAAACTATTCCAATACCTGGAGATTAAACAATATGCTATTATATGATGAATGGATAACAGAAGATATTAGGAAGGAAATTAAAAAATTCTTAGAGGTAAATGAGAACAAAGAAACATCATATCAAAATCTCTGGGACACTATGAAAGCAGTACTTAGAGGAAAATGTATTTCATGGAGTGCATTTAATAAAAGAAGTAAAACTCACCAAACAAACGACCTAATACTACAGCTCAAAGCCCTAGAAAAAGAAGAACAAAGCAACACCAAAAGTAGTAGAAGACAGGAAATAGTTAAACTCACAGCTGAAATCAACGAAATTGAAACAAAAGAAAAAATACAAAAAATTGACAATATAAATAGTTGTTTCTTCAAAAAAATAAACAAAATTGATAAACGTTTAGCCACACTAACAAAGAGAAGACGAGAGAAAACCCAAATCACTAAAATTCGGAATGAACAAGGAAATATCACTAACAGACACGACTGAAATACAAAACATAATTAGAAGCCATTTTGAAAATCTATACTGCAACAAAATAGAAAATTTCGAAGACATCAACAGGTTTCTAGAGACATATGAATTGCCTAAACTGAACGAGGAGGACATACACAATTGAAATAGACCAATCTCAAGTAATGAAGTAGAAGAAGTCATCAAAAGCCTACCAACAAAGAATAGTCCAGGACCAGATGGGTTCTCAGCCGAGTTCTACAAAACCTTTAAAGAAGAACTCATTCCAATACTTCTCAAAGTATTCCATAAATTAGAAGAGGAGGGAACCTTCCCAAACTCATTCTACATAGCCAATATTACCCTGATACCTAAACCAGACAGAGACACATCAAGGAAAGAAAATTTCAGACCAATATCCTTAATGAACATCAACGCAAAAATTCTCAACAAAATTTTAGCAAATCGCATACAAAAATATATTTAAAAGATAGTGCACCATGATCAAGTGGGATTCATCCCAGGGATGCAATGTTGGTTCAACATCAGGAAATCAATAAATGTAATTCACCATATCAATAGACTTAAATTCAAGAATCACATGATTATTTCAATAGATGCAGAAAAAGCATTTGATAAAATACAGCACCCCTTCATGCTCAAAACACTAGAAAAAATAGGGATAGTGGGAACATTCCTTAACATTGTAAAGGCCATCTATGCTAAGCCCATGGCTAATATCATTCTCAATGGTGAAAAACTGAAAGCATTCCCTCTAAAAACTGGAACAAGGCAGGGATGCCCTCTTTCACCACTTCTTTTCACTATCGTCCTTGAAACTCTAGTCAGAGCAGTTAGACACACCAAAGAAATTAAAGGGATATGAAAAGGAAAACAAGAACTCAAACTATCTCTATTTGCTGATGATATGATTATATACTTAGAGGAACCAGGAAATTCCACCAGAAAACTTTTAGAACTCATAAGTGAATTCAGTAAAGTAGCGGGATATAAGATCATTGCACATAAATCTAAGGCATTTTTATACATAAGTGATGAATCTTCAGAAAGAGAAATTAAGAAAACTACCCCATTCACAATAGCATCAAAAAAATTAAAATACTTTGGAATCAATCTCACAAAAGAGGTGAAAGACCTCTCCAATGTGAACTACAAAACACTAAAGAAAGAAATTAAAGAAAACCTTAGAAGATGGAAATATCTCCCATGTACTTGGATAGGAAGAATTAATATTGTCAAAATGGCCATACTACCAAAAGTGCTATACAGATTCAATGCAATTCCAATTAAAATCCCAATAATGTACCTTACAGAAATAGAGCAAGCAATTATGAAATTCATCTGGGAGAATAAAAAACCCAGAATAGCTAAAGCAATCCTCGGCAGAAAGAGTGAAGCAGCGGGTATCGCAGTACCAGATCTTCAACTCTACTACAAAGCAATAGTAACAAAAACGGCATGTTATTGGTACCAAAATAGAAAGGTGGATCAATGGTACAGAATAGAGGACACGGACATAAACCCAAATAAATACAATTTTCTCATACTAGACAAAGGGGCCAAAAATATGCAATGGAGAAAAGATAGACTCTTCAACAAATGGTGCTGGGAGAATTGGAAATCCATATGCAACAGAATGAAACTAAACTCATATCTCTCACCATGCATGAAACTAAACTCAAAATGGATTAAGGACCTCAGAATCAGACCAGAGACCTTGCATCTTATCGAAGAAAAAGTAGTTCCAGAGCTTCAACATGTCGACTTAGGACCAGACTTCCTTAACAGGACTCCCATAGCACAAGAAATAAAAGCAAGAATCAATAACTGGGATAGATTCAAACTAAAAAAGCTTTCTCTCAGCAAAGGAAACTATGAGCAATGCAAAGAAAGAGCCTACAGAGTGGGAGAAAATCTTTGCCCATCATACTTCAGATAGAACACTAATCTCCAGAATCTATAAAGAACTCAAAAAACTCTACACCTAGAATGCAAATAATCCAATCGACAAATGGGCTAAGGAAATGAATAGACACTTCACAGAAGAAGATCTACAAGCAATCATCAAACATATGGAAAAATGTTCGACATCTCTAGTAATAAGAGAAATGCAAATCAAAACCACCCTAAGATTCCATCTCACCCCAATTAGAATGGCGATTATCAAGAATACAAGCAACAACAGGTGTTGGCGAGGATGTGGGGAAAAAGGTACACTCATACATTGCTGGTGGGGCTGCAAATTAGTGCAGCCACTCTGGAAAGCAGTGTGGAGACTCCTTAGAAAACTTGGAATGGAACCACCATTTGACCCAGCTATCCCACTCCTTTGCCTATACCCAAAGACTTAAAATCAGCATATTGCAGAGATGCAGCCACATCAATGTTCATAGCTGCTCAGTTCACAATAGCCAGATTGTGGAACCAACCTAGATGTCCTTCAATTGATGAATGGATAAAGAAACTGTGGTATATATATATACAATGGAATATTACTCAACCATAAAGAATGATAAAATTATGGCATTTGCAGGCAAATGGATGAAATTGGAGAATATCATGCTAAGTGAGATAAGCTAATCTCAAAAAACCAAAAGACGAATGATATCGCTAATAAGTGGTTGATGACACATAATGGGGGGTGGGAGCGGTTAGTGTTAGGGTTAGATTTATGGTTAGGGATGGGGGCAAAATGGAGGAAGTAAGGACTGTATTGAGGGAAAAGAGGGGTGGGAGAGATGGGGGAAGGGAAAAATAACAATGAATCAAACAACATTACCCTATGTAAATTTATGATTACACAAATGGTATGCCTTTATGCCATGTACAGAGAAACAACATGTATCCCATTTGTTTACAATTAAAAAAATTGTCAAAACACTTGCTAGAGTTCACACAGCAGAGTTTGAAAAGAAATGCAGGTCTCCCCATCTCAGTCTTCTTTTCTGGGTTGTGCTACCTTCTCTCTAAAGCAATTGCATCCAGGGGTTGGTACATTTTCTGTGTTCAGTATTCTTTGATAGGGCAACCTAACTCTATCCTTATATATTTTGACTTTTACTTTGAGTCTCTGTAGTCAATGTCTGTAATTTTCCAGAACTAGGAAGTCCCTTGAGATTAAAAGGGATTCTGAAAGAAAATCCTGTAGCAATTTTGACATCTGTAGTAAGTATTGCTAGAGAGTTAACTACATAATGGAAAGACACTGGGGACCACCACTATTCTGGAGCAAAAGTCGCTACTGGTTATAATGTTTCCTATGTTTTCTGTCCCACCAGGTTGACCATATTACCACCTCAAAGTTCTGTGCCAAGACAGAGGTTCCAGTTTTCTGTGAGAATAATTAGTCCCTCCTGTGTGTATCTTTTTACTATCATCATCCTCATATAGCATACTGTATCTTCAGGATGTTATGAGAGGTTAATCTGTACCTTTAAAAAACCCCACAGGCAAACATCACTTTCACTTTAGAGACAAGAAGAAAATCTACATTCAGAGATCCTAAGCACTTATTCAAATGATAGGATTAGGATATTAACAATTTCTGTGTGGTTACCAAACCATACTATATCATATTATTTAAGTGGAAAAATATCAATTAAATAAAGGAGCATTTCCATCCTTGTGTGTAAGCAACATATGCCCTTTGGAGCCCAGTTTAGCTCCAAGATACACCATTCTTTGTTTGAGGGGATGAGACATGGGGGAGAATTAAGGCAGACTGCCTGATTTAAATCATGGCTGTGCCATGTAACAGCTGTACACATGGAACAAATTATTTAATCTCTCTATTCCTAAATTTCCTTATCTGACAAATGAGATAATAATGGTACCATTCCTCAGGATGTTTAAGGATTAAGTAAAAGATAACTAAGACAGAAGCAATAAACCTATGAGCTATTATTATCATTATCAATAAGTAATAAGATCTGCATCTGAACAGTCTCTCCTCTACTGCTGGTTCTTTTCCAACTGCAGGGCATCCAAAAAAAGGAACCTCACAGTGAAACAGCCTCTCTTTTGTGTTTATTTAGACTAATACAAATTGTTCGATATCTTTCTCAAGTTAATTGTGAATGTTTGGAGGAAGATAAAAAATGGGGTGCTACATGTAATTAAATGTTATATCCTTTAAAATGCTATATACTACAAAAGTGTAGATAAACTCAAGACAAGGATATTATTTGTATTTTATGGACTCCAAGACACATACTAGCACATTTGAGCACTTCAGAAACTGTAATTTGGACCACAGGAATTTTGCTTCCCTTCCACACAAACCAGAAATGATGTGATCTAGGTCATGGGGGTGTTCCTGAGGGATGTCAGATGATGAGGTAATGGGAGTGAACATAACTATCACATTTCTTGGTGCAGCACATTTGTGTCATTAAATCTATTTTCTTCCTTCTCTCTCCCTCTCTACCCTGGCAAAATGTTATTTATATCAAAACTCACTAAGATAGCCCAAGGGTCTTGAATTCCTTACTTGGAAAGCTGGATTTGAGATCCAGATAAAGAAATTTCTTCTGCAAAAGCCTGGTTGATAACCCAGACAGGAGTTTACACACTCCATCTGTGTCCAGGGTTCATTTGAACATCATGACACCTCTGCAGCACATTTGAACATCATGACACCTCTGCAGCACATTTGAACATCATGACACCTCTGTAACACACACACACACACACACACACACACACACCTTTACATACTTAAGTGACTGTACTATGGCATATAATGTGAGGTAAAATAATTCCTCATTTTTTGCATCTGTATTCCCTAATGGAATGTATCAAGGTATCTCATATCTTAATAGCTGTTCAATTACTTCTCACTGAGAAAAATCATTAATGAATAAATGTGTGAAAACCTATTATGAACTATCACTAATTTGCTCAACTGTAAATGGAACTTGACCTTTTTGTTAGAAGGATGGAAAAGGACAAAAGTAACCCTGTTCTTAATGCAAATCTATCACCCACCTAGTTGTAGGAATTACTTATATTCTGAAAGAGTAAAGTTCACATTTATAACATTTACTATAATTTTTCAAGTTGCCTATACAATAAAATACTTTAGCCAAAACTATCTTATGCTAAGGCTACACTAAACATATCTATAACAAGAAATTATGAATATTGCTGGCAAGTTAGTACATTGCTTAGATGTCCACATGTCCAATTAATGAAATCTAAAGAGCTCAGTGCTTTGGGTGTCTCAGTAAAAATCTATTCACAAGGTACTTTTCATAGATGATTAGGTGCTGCTTGCTCATTTTACCAAGTTTAATTACTTTTGAGCTGTCCATAAATTCACTCTAATGCCAAGAGCATACCCTTAAAAGCAATATACTGATTTAATAATTAGTGGCAATTTCAGACTGATTTCGAACTGTGGTTATCTAAGACTGTGAAAGACAAGATTCTGACTTAGGAATTCTTCCAATGTTAAAAGCACTTGATGGATAATCAAAAATTGATTAGACTAAAACTAGCTATGTATTTCTACTATATTATGGTATAATAATATCACCACCTGAGTTTTATATGACATAGCTTTCCAAAGTGTGTCCATATACATTCTCTTATTGATTCTAAGAATAGTTAGAATGCTTACTGGGGGGGGTATTATCCCCCAAAATCAAGCTTTGGAGGAATTAGTTGACTTAGCCAAAATCACAGAGCTAAATTCCTATAGTCCTGACTTGTAGAAACTCACTCTTACTATAATCAAGGGCTGTTCTTCACCCCTGATAGCTACAGGACATTTTAAGCCTGTTGATCGTAGTCTGGGGCTCTATTTGAGGAAACAGTCTCCGTTCTAGCTCATAACTTCTCTTCCAAGATAATTATCTCAGTCATCTGCCTATCTTTTAAATTGGAAATATATAGAAATCATTTAATTTTTTCTGTCAAAAAATTATGTACTCATTACATACAAAATAAAATGAGAACCACACATTCTTTTCATGTGCAAATGACCCACTAAACAAAAGACTATACTGGGTCTTGAAACAAACAGTATTTGCAAAAGACTGACATTTTATAGAACATATATTGTGACCTTAATAAAATGAAATTAAAAATTAATACTACCCTATACCTAAAAACCCCTATGATATTTTAAAGTCAAGCAACATTCCTCTAAACAGCCTATGAGTCAAAAAAGAAATAACAAGGGAGAATATAAATGTTTTGAACTGATTGATACTTTAAAAACATAACAAAATTTATGATAAATAGCTAAAACAGTGCTAAAAGGCAATTTATAGCTTTAAGTACTCTGAAAATCTTTAAGTTTCACACTTAGAAGATAGCAAGACTGTATTAATTACAGCAAGTAAAATCAAGAACATAAAATAAATGAGAGAAAAAAATGGATAAATTCCTAGGAAAATCAATGAAAATAATAAGAGAGAAACACAAATTTGGAATGTCAGAAATGAAAGAAGGTTTATACCTACAAATCATATACGCCTAACAAGACAAGGAGACAATTGTACAATCTCAATGTTGATAAAGTCAATAATGGAAAAAGTGCACCAATTTCTTGAAAAGTATAAATCATACAAAGTCAGGAAGAATTTCTCTAGGGAGAGAGAGAGAGAATCTAGATCTAGACTATTGAGGAAATAGATAAAATATATACACAAATGTATATTTTTTCAAACACCTTCCATAAGGGAAGCTTCAGAATATTCTAGCAAACATCTTTTTAAAAATGCAATTCAATTAACATTTTCAGAAAATAGAGCAAGGAACACTGTTCAGCTTGTTTTATCTGATCACAAATCTATGATCTCAAAATCTGACAAAATATATTATAAAAGAATAAAAGTCAGATTAGCATCCCTCATGATCACAGGTGAATTATCCTTAATGAAATATTAGCAAACAAAATCTTCAAATGTGTAAAAAGGTTGTTACATTATGATCAAGTATGGTTTATTCCAGGAATGGAAGGCTAATTGAAGTTTTGAAAATCACTCACATAGCTGAACATATTTTAAAATGTAAGATGGGGAAAATAACATATAATCACCTTAATCCAGGTAAAAAAAAAAAGGCATTGACAAAATCAACCACCTATTTATGTCATAGAAGTTTATTAGCACAATAGAAGAAAATATTCTCTAATGGATAAAATGAAATCTACAACTAAGACTTAGCACAAAGATTATAATTACTGGTAAGATACTTAATGCTCTTAACCAGAATGATATGTAGCCTAGTATATTCATTCTTACCCCTTATTTTCAATATTTAAATGAAGGATTTAGATAGTTCAAGGAATCAAGATAATGAAACAAAAGTCATAAGTATTGGAAAAGAAAAAGTGTTTTTTTCACAGCTTACATATTATTTCTGAGAAATTCATAAGGAATTTTCAAAATAGCTATTAGAGCTAAAAGTAAATTTAGCAAATTCACAAAACATAACTACGAAATAGATCAATTATGTTTCTTGCTACAAGCAACAAAAACTAATAAAAAATATCTTTTTAAAAATTTTAATTACTATACCACCAAAATAGCAAAATTCTAAGAAATAAATTTACCAAAACATGTGCAAGATCTCTATACTGAAAATTATATTGTGGCAGAACTTAAAATGAATGAACTTAATGAAAACTGATAATATATAACTTGAAGAATTTAATATTAATATTATTTTGATTCTGTACAAATTAATCTATAGATTTAAAGCAATTCCAACCAAAATGACTGCATATTTGCATTTCAGAATTTGAAAATACTAAACTCTATATGAAATGTGAAATAATCTAGAATAGTTTAAACAGCATTAAAATAACAATTTTGGAGTATTAGTATTTAATTTCAGAATTTAATAATAGATGCAGTAATTGTGACATTTAAATAAGTGGAGACAAATTTTCAAATTTATTTTCATCCATGAGCTACACTGTTCTCTAAATTTCATGTACAGTGCTATTAACAGAACCAACATTCTTCTAGCTATACAGAGTGGAACTCCAGTATTATCCTTGATTCCTCCATTTTTTATCACACACATCTAACCAGTTTCTAAATCTTATGGCCCTTAGCTCTACCATTTCTCTCATTCCCCACACCTACTTTTCATTCCCAGATATGCATTGATTCAGTCCTCATCAGTGTTGACTCAATGTTATAGCCTTCTTTTAACAAAGTCCACAAAAATAAAACATTTTATGTTGGTTCTAAAATATTCCACATGTTATACTGTACATATTTGAAAAACAAATTCACTTAACCCTCACCATAGACTTTCACAGTTTAGTACTGTCATAGCTTCCTAGTTGTTCTTCTCACCTCACTGCAAACCTCCAGATGTGTCCTTGTTCGGTAGTAAAAGTGAGAATTTTAAATTTTCATGAATGTTGTACAACATGGCAACAGTACAATACTTAAATGCTTGCATAATTATATCCTCCATCCCTCTCTTCCCCTTTAGACTATTGGACCTGGTGCCATTCTCTTCACACAATGAAATTGCATTTGATTCTAATTCTGGGATAAAAGTCAATTACTTCTTCAAGGCACTCAAGCAAAATGGGTATGGCACTCCTAACTAAAATTTAAATTAGTGTCACTAAAAAGAGCTACAATTTCATCCTTTTTCCTATATCACAGAGTGCTTTTAAAGTAAATACAACAGGAAATTATTTTAAAATGCCTAATTGACATCTTTTAAATTTTTCAGGAAAGATAGCCTAGTTCATATAATGATAGATAATGAAGAGCCCCCAATACAAAATATAGAATTCAATGCTTTAAAAAATTCTGATTTTTTATGGAATACTGAATAATAAATGTAACATTTCTTTAGTTTAAAACATGCTTGTCATTAAGTCAACTTTTAACTCAAAGAACACCTGGGAATAAGTAATTAGGACCAGAGCAGCAATAGCTTGATCTATGGCAAGTCTAGGTGCTCAGATAATTGAAATAAGAAAATAGAAAGAAATTAAGTATTATAAAATTTTTACATCTATAATTACCACAAAGGTAACAATGTAGAATATTTACCTATATGAAGCCCCTTCTCACCAAGAAGGTGAACACTCTCTCTCATGAAACTGCTTTAAGGTTAAGCCTCTGATTGTACCTGTGCATTTCTGGTCCTTTTACTCAGCCTAGACTCTTTACCTAGGTCTTGTCTACAACTATAGAGCAAAGACCCAGAAGAAAGCTATGAGAAATTAGAGTGACTGTCTTTCATACCCAGGACCGCAATCTGCTTATTTCCTTAAGTAAGACAGATTTAAAACAAAAATTAGAGAAGATCCTCTAAGTAAATGTTTGTGTCTTTGAATAAAGAAGGACAAGGAACAGATAGCTCTGAGGTTGTAGACTTTCTGAACAATATTGAATTAAAATTAGTGTAATGTCAACTAAAATATTTGCATTTCATTCTCCCATCTGAGTCTACCTTCAGAATCAATGGAAACATATGATATGGCATAGTTGTGGTGTGCCACTCAAATAATACTGTCAAGATTTAGTTACTCATTGCTTCTACTTCCAAGAGAGTTGTATTGGTTACTAAGGGCTCATAGGTAAGTCACTCTCTGAGGATAATCCTTGGTCAAGAGGTCATTCTCCCTCCTCAAGAGCAACCCACATTTGAATGATAAATTGATGTAGGGGACTCAAATTCCTGGTCCTCTTGCTTTAGTATAGGGACCATTCCAGCAACAGAGCTTCCTATGAAGATTGGAAGAGAATTCTTCAAATGCACTGCAGTTCAACTTCTTTCTCTGTATTTTCCAAAAGAAGCTATGCACAGAAATATATTTCTGTTTGGAAGAGAATTCTTCAAATGCACTGCAGTTCAACTTCTTTCTCTGTATTTTCCAAAAGAAGCTATATGCACAGAAACATATTTCTGTTGCAGTTCAACTTCTTTCTCTGTATTTTCTAAAAGAAGCTATGCACAGAAATATATTTCTGTCTCATAGTCTGTTTTTCAAGGAAGATGACCTAAGAAAGTTGATACCAAGAGAACAATGAGGAGGTGACATTAAATGAGTTACTTTATAACTATGAGGATTTAACCACTGATGCACTGTAGAAAACTGATGCCTATGGCATATTGTAGTAGTGTAATTGTTAGTACTTTCACTGGTATTGACTGGGATGGGATACTAGGAGAAGGAAATGAACTAATGTATACATATATCAGATATTTGAGAGTTTCATGGGAAAGAGTGATTGGCACTGTGAAATAGAATAATTGTCACTAAAGTCTCTTGGTGCAGTGGAGAGAGACAATGAAAGGCCAAGAGTGAGTAATCATTGATTTAGGGGTAAATGCAAAGGTGGCAGACTACCATGTTACCTACCATACAAATGGATAATCACTTCTTATAACAGATATGGGGAAAGCTCAGCACTAGGCCCAGGAATTAATCATAAGAGTACATAACTCCAGACAAGGATTAATTCTCAATTCAAACAGGTTGGCTATGCTTAGGTTGGGCCCTAAATAGAAAAATATGACTATGCATCATTGGATGAGACATCTGGGTAAATTAACTTGAAACTCTGGAAACTCTAAATTTCTCTTAAATCCTCTGAGACACTAAAGTGGTCCTCTCACTGCTCTTAGGGGCTAGAAATTCATCCTTGCTTGAAGACCTTATAAAGATCTCTTATTTGAAATGAAATCTGTTAATCTACCATCAAGATCTACCACAAACATCCCCTTGGCCTCCAGACCAATAACTAGATAAAAGTTATGGCATAATCCTATTGATGAATCACAGAGTCTGTTAAGAGAAGGAAGAGACAACATCTTGAAGAAACTGTAGGATTTCATTAACATGTATGCCCAAGTGGGAACTGGGAGAGTATTTATACTCTGGATTCTTTTTGCTATTTGACTGAATAGGAACTAAACAGATTTAAATAGGGGAGAATTCCTATATGCACAGTTTTTGTTTATAGAAGTGAAAGAAATAATGGATGAATGATCAGGAGGTTAAGGACAGCCTCCCTAAAGAGATTTACAAGGCTGACCTAGGGGGTGATGCTGCAAAATAAACAATATGCCAGCAATTGAGACCAATGCTGCACAACTGATACAATGCCTTCTGAGAAGACTGGGCAGTTATTTGGTAGCAAATGATTTCACTGGACTTCTACTCTGAAAATGAGAATTCCTTGTTTTAATTGGAATCAACACAATTTCAGATGAAAATTTGACTTTCCCACCCACAAAACTTTACTTTAGCAGTAGGGGTCTACTGAACAGTAGTAGAGTACAGTACTGAGTCCATGACCATGGACTCTACTAGTCCTGTCAAACCACAGCCTACAAGATTCCAGCCTGATAAAGAAGTAGCCTTTGAATGCACATTTGAAGCGCCAACTTATAAATGATACCCTGATGATGAGTCCCATAATTCAGAATGCACTGTCTACTCTAAATCTGTGTCTATCAGATACCCAGAAGATAGAATACATAGATTTAGGAACCAAGGTGTGAAAATAGGAATGAGCCTACTTTTTATCACTCTCAGTGACATGCATTCTTGGAATATTTGCATTTCCCATCCCCACAATTTCATTTTCTGTGCTTATAAGTGACCTGCATTGCATCCCAGAAGGAGACTGTGTCTTTCAGGAGACATGAGGAAAATACATACCATCTTAAGATATGGTTCTCACTAGGTAATTCTAAACCTACAGCAGGAGGAATTGACTCTGATCATTAATCAAAGGTAGGGCTAAAAAATGCACAATGGGGACAAGGATCAATCCATTTGACACCCAGATAATCCACTGAGAAAGCTCTTCAGAACCTCTTGCCCAATTTGAGTGTAAATGGACAAGAAAGGCAAGATGATCAAAGTCTCAGATTTTTCAGGGATCATAATATAGTTTACCCCATCAGGTAGGTCATCTAGATCAGCAGAGACACTAGCCTTAGGTGAGTGTGAGGTATCTAGAATTGAAAGTATAATGAGTTGTGAACTTGAGACCATCTACAATTAAAGGGGGCTTTAGTTTATTTCAATACTCCTCTTCATGTTAATTTGCCCAGGAAAAGCAGATTTTGGAAAAGAGAAGCAAGTGGGTTTGAGAGGCACTCAGAGTGGATGGAATGAATGCCAGTATGAAATGCCTTTAGGATGAAGGTGCTCATTCTGCTGAGTCAACCTCTAGGAATTGCCTTCAAATGAGGGGAACTGGCACAGATACCAGTTCAGTTTATCCTTTCTTGTTCTTGAATATGCCCTAGTTTGGGGTTTCAAGATTAAGTGACTCCAGATCTACAAAATATATTTTACCTTCACAACATATCATAAGTAGAATACATAGTTTAAAGAGTAATGAAGAATAATTACAATCATCCTGTAATATTTGTTTGCTCTGTTTGAGATATATTTTAAACATTTAAATGTTTATCTTTTAATCACATCAATAATCTACAAAACGTACTAAACTTATTGTAGAGAGGAACATATCTTTAGCTTGTCACAATTCTAAAATACAGATTATAAACCTATATTTCATTGTATTACACAGATAATCTGAAAAATATAAAACTACCTATGTATGCTAGGGAATTAATTTAAATCTAAATTGCCTACTTATCCCTTCAATTATACTACTGAATATATTAAATATAAATATACTAAATATTCTACTGAAAGGGCCCTGCATTGCTATTTTGTACAAAACTTAAGAAATTATTCTTGATAGATCCTTATTACAAATTGTTTCTTCAAAGCAGATTCTCCATTTTCCCAATGGTATCTCAGTTATGGAACACCCTCCTAAATGAAAGGATTACTAGTATCAAATGGAGCTTACCCAGTTGGTCTGAATCTTGGAGTTATGGGGCATGACATGCTTATCACTGAAAATACAAGGGTTTTTGAAATTAATTTTACTATCCAAACCCTACCCTCCTCTGTAGATATATTTTCTACCTTGATGATTCTTTTCTATGCCTCCCGTGCTCAATATACTCAGTTCTTCTCTAACCTACTACAATTCTTTATAGGAATCTAATAACTAGAGATATTAATAACTGATGCAATCTAAATTCATTACTGAGATATTGGAAGACTTTGAAAGTAACAAAGCATTGGCATGTTGAGAAGGAGGATAAGGGTGTTTGGGTGTCCTTAATTTTATCCCAATCATAAGAACTTCATAGGCCTGAAATCTTTATGAGAAAGCAAAAGTTATTTTGCTACTCCTAACACATCTAGTTTATTTCCCTTCAAGACAGTTTTCATTCATTAGAGGTTCAGACTTTACTAGAATTTATCCAAGCTATAGAAGAGGAAGTATAAAGAAAATTTATAATTTTGGGAAGGGAATAAGAGGTAGAAAAATATGCTTATCTATCATTACTGAAAAAATTATAGAACAAAAGATTTTAAAATTTCAATCATATGCCACTTATGTATGACTCCAAATGTCCTTTATACACAAATACATATATACCAACTGAAGCTGAAGTTCTGTCACCAATTTCTGGGCCAACAGAGGGCAAGACAGTTGGTCCCATTCATTCCTGCTCAGCACTTGTTCTTCCTAACTTTTTGTTCAGTTCATTAGAAATCCCTGTAATTCTTTAATAAAGGCCTCTCTTTCATAAATGGCCACACTAATACAGGGAATAATTATCTGCATTTTTAGAATCAATTAAAAAGTATCATAATGGCCAAGATCACAGAAAGAAACATGATACAAAATATCAGTAGATTTCTCAAGCCAATTTTTCTCTCCTTTCTTTATTGTGGCAGTATGAGAAATCCTTGTGAAAACTTAGATGCAAGACCAAGATGATAATGCACAAAATTCAGCCCCTTTAAAGCCAACCAACTAGCTGAGTAGCCATGCTGCCAAATATTTTTTTAAGTTCAGATATACATTAATACAAGCAACTTCATACTTTAAAAAATAGGCAAATCAACACATGGGTACTGATTTACAGATATTTTTAGCACAATTCTCCAGAAAAACAAAAGTCAGTTCCCTAGGGAATTTAAAACTGATTTTAACTTGCATTTATTTTGGAAATCCATACAGTATATCAGTTAAGAAACACCCAAACAAAAAATAAGATAACACTCACTTTGGTGGGTATTTGGCTGTTTTTGTATCCAACAGTAAAACAAAAGTACAGGTTCTACATGATATAATAAACAAAACACAAACATCTTATATTTGCCCAAAAGTAGATATATATGCATAATGGCAAAATAAGTGAAGCATGAGTAATGATACTTTTAATTTAAGACTACTGCCCTGCTGTGTTGTCTTCAGGAACTGTATGTACTAATGTCTATATATATATATTTGTTTTTCCTATTTTTATTCCTGAATTTTCTATCAGGCTATTTTTTCAGGCAGAAACCAAGAAAGATTGGCTAGATTTTTAAAAAGCAATTAAATAGTGTTCATTAATCAGATTTTGTTGATAGTTTGTTTATAGATTGTAATCGAGGTGGTAGAACCATGTCTTCATTGATAAGTGTGAACTGAGTCAGTGTTTAGATAAGAAATATCTGATCACCATTTGAGAGGCGGTATTTAACAGTTTCCAAAATATTAAACAATATGCTAATATTACAGAAATAGCTCACACTTCCTTGTAAGGTTTTCCTGAGACCACACATGGCATCATTGTCTTTCTCTCTCCATAAATCTATAAACAATTTATTTTAGAAATGCCGGAGTCCAGCCCTAGCAGGAGTCCATGGGTTCCACACTGGTAAATGGGGCACAGAGAGACAGCGTCGGCGATGGATGGAGAATGAAAGACACAGACTCTAGTTCTGGTGCAATCAATCCCACTTTTTTCTGGGGACGGTTGGGTTTATATACATTTTTCTTCAGGCTATAATGGCAGTCTTGTGGTTAATATTAAAGAAGTTTCCAAAGCATAGGCAGAAAACAACAATCTTACAGATTATCCTTACCTAGTCATAATTGTTTTAAGAATATCTAACTACATTGATGAGCTAATACAATGTTTATTTCCTTAATATCTAAACTCTATATGACCTAAGACTATTCTTATTATTCTCACGGTTAAAGCGATAGACAAGTAATCTCATGTGACCATCTCTACTAGGTCCATCTGGTTAATATCTAAATTGCTGAGTTAAGGGTTACAGGAGGGCAGTGGTCCCAATGGTTATTGTGTGCCAACATTTATTATAGGGGTGATATATTCTTTGTAGGAAGGAAGGAATGTTGTGGAACCTTATTTTTTTACCTTACTACCACACATAAAAAAAAATCATTAAAATTTAACCAGCCTGTTGGAGACAAAGGCAGATCTATAACTATTTTCTCCAGAGACTTTCAGAGACTCATTGCATGGTTGTAAAATTATTTTTAATTTTGTTAGTGGTAAAGACCCATTGTTTTTCAGATTGTAGGTAATATTTTCTGGAATTTTTGTTGTATTCCCCTTATCCCCTTAAGCAATTCGTTCAGACTGAAATGAGTAATATATTATCAGAAAAACACAGCAGAGAAAACACCATGCTTCGGAGCAAAACATCCGGCAATTCCTTTTAGGATGAGCCTTTGCAATCATCCTCCAGAGGATCTTTGTCAAGCACTGGATGGAATTCCAGATGCTCCCACAAAGAAACAATTCTTTGTAACCCCAGTACCTGCATGGTGGTCAGTGCAAAGTAGGTTACTAGTGATGACAAAGTAGACTCAAGAGACATTTAACAAGCCCAAAATATGTATTTTAATTCAAAAGCTCTTAAATGTACTAGAATTATGAAGAGAGCAATACTTTATTCATTCATCTGATAACTGTTGGGTGTCATCTATGCATTGTGAACTATCGTAGAATTGGGGGATACATGTGAGCAGAATAGCAATAGCTCCTGCCCTTGGTAATATCCAAACAGTTATTTAAGGAAACAATTCAATAAATAATACTATTTTCCTTCCATCAATAAGTGGCTCTTTGATGTCTGCTCCATGAATTTCAGACCTATCAATAGCCCTAAGTCCTTCCAAATATTTTTTATTGTAATCTGAGACATCTCTTTACCAATCTGCTGGAGTAGATGGTATTTTCATTTCCTCCTCACTGGACCATCACTGTTGCAACATGGAATTTTATCATTCAGTCCTTCCATGTTCATGCTTCCCTCCCACAAGAGATCAAAGAAATTTTGATCATAGGTTTCCTTTTATTCATTTCCACACTTCTTCTAAAGAACCTTAAAAAGTACCCAAAGGCTCTTACATAATGATAAAAATGTTCTCCAGTGCTACGTATACAACTTCTGTCCCACAAGCATTTCTTCTGTCTGGAATATTCTCTCTGTCCAAATGGTATAAAAAAGGCCATCCCCTCTTATTTAAAATATCAAGAAAAACTCTTAACAAATATTTTTCTTAGGAGTGTTAAACACAGGAAATTTGTTATATTGTATCCCCTTAGAAACATATTACTTCAATCACACATTCCCATAGCTAATACAGTTTCACAGTAAGAAGAAAAATAGCACAAAACCAGGCTTTCTAGCATTGCACAATCTAGTGCAGAGTAAAGGAGAAGACAAGGACAGGCATTAGAAATTCAAACCACAATGAATGGTGAAGGAGGGGTGCTGGGAAAGTCACACATTTGAGCCTCTGCAGGCTGAAGAGGGTTGAAATTTAAGTTGCTTTTCTGAGAAAGTTTCACGAATGGATTTCAATGAAACCTTTCCTATCATTTCTCCTCATACCCACTTCGCTCCCAAGATGTGGTGATTCCCCAATGCACGGTACTTCGGTTATAACAATCTGTTTGGATTTCCATGAATTGAGCTTCCCCTATGCACACAGATTTAGGCTGCAATTGAAGAGTGTTTTCTGAGCAAATGCACAATTGGATTTCCTTGAAATTCTGCGTATTTTCTCTTTTCCTCATTCCCACTCTTCCCCCAACATCTGAGCACTCTACCTCCAGGGTTTCTAGGCCAACCCCTTATGTATTCCTGTTGCAGTACTCTAACGTGGAGGCTGAACAGGGCTGAAATTGAAGCTGCATTTCTGAGAAATTTTCATGAATTGATTTCAATGAAACTTGGCCTATCATCTCTCCTCCTCATACCCGCTTTGCTCTGAAGATGTGCTGGTTCCACCATGCACGGTGCTTCTGTGATAACAATCTTTCAATTTCCATCAATTGAGCTTTCCATATGCACTCAGATTTAGGCTGCAAATGAAGAGTGTTTTCTGAGCAAATGCACTACTGGATTTCAATGAAACTCTGGGTATTTTCTCTTTTTCTCATTCCCACTCTGCTCCCCAAATCTGAGGTCTCTAACTCCAAGTTATCTAGGCAAGCCCCTTATGTATTGCTGTGGCACTACTCTAGCGTGCAGGTTGAATGCGGTAGAAATTGAAGTTGCTTTTCTGAGAAAGTTTCAGAATGGATTTCAGTAAAACTTTGTCTATCATCTCTCTTCCTCATACCCAATTTGCTCCAAAGATGTGGTGTTCCACCATGCACGGTGCTTCTATTATAACAATCTGTTTTGATTTCCATGAATGGAGCTTTCCCTATGCACGCAGAGATAGGCTGCAACTGAAGAGCATTTTCTGAGCAAATGCACAGCTGTATTTCCATGAAACTCTGGGTTTTTTCTCTTTTCCTCATTCCCACTCTGCCCCCAACATCTGAGCACTCTATCTCCAGGTTTTTTGGGCAAGCCTCTTATGTATGGCTGTGGCAGTACTCTAACATGCAGGTTGAATAGGTCTGAAAGTGAAGTTGCTTTTCTGAGAAAGTTTCACGAATGGATTTCAATGAAACTTTGCCTATCAACTGTCCTCTCATGCTCACTTTACACCAAAGATATGGTTGTTCCACCATATATGTTGCTTCTGTTGTAACATCTGTTTTGGTTTTTATGACTTGAGCTTTCCCTATGCACGCAGAGTTAGGCTGCAACTGAAGAGAATTTTCTGAGCATATGCACCACTGTATTTCCATGAAACTCTGGTTATTTTCTCTTTTCCTCATTCCCACTCTGTACTCAACATCTGAACTCTACCTCCAGGGTTTCTAGGCCAACCCCTTATTTATTGCTGTTGAAGTACTCTAACGTGCAGACTGAACAGGGCTGAAATTGAAATTGCTTTTCTGAGAAAGTTTCACGAATCAATTTCAATGAAACTTAGCCTATCATCTCCCCTCCTCATACCCACTTTGCTCCAAAGATGTGGTGGCTCCACCATGCACAGTGCTTCTGTGATAACAATCTGTTTCGATTTCCATGAATTGAGCTTTACATATGCACTCAGAGTTAGGCTGCAATTAAGAGCGTTTTCTGAGCAAATGCAAGACTGGATTTACATGAAACTCTGGGTATGTTCTTTTTTCCTCATTCCCATACTACCCCCAATTTATGAACACTCTACCTCCAGTTTTTCAAGGCAAGCCCCTTATTGCTTTTGCAGTACTCTAATGTGCAGGTTGAACAGGGCTAAAATTGAAATTGCTTTTCTGAGAAAGTTTCACAAATGGATTTCAGTGAAACTTTGCCTATCATCTCCACTCCTCATACCCATGTTGCTCTGAAGATGTGGTGGTTCCACAATGCATGGTGCTTCTGTGATAACAATCTGTTTTGATTTCTATAAATTGAGCTTTATACATGCAGATTTAGGCTGCAACTGACGAGCATTTTCTAAGCAAATGCACGACTGGATTTCCATGAAACTGTGTCTTTCCTCTTTTCCTCATTCCCACTCTACCCCCAACATCTGAGCACTCTACTTCCAGGTTTTCTAGGCAAGCCCCTTATGTATTCCTGTTGTAGTACTCTAACATGCAGGCTGAATAGGGTTGAAATTGAAGTTGCTTTTCTGAGAAAGTTTCACAAATGGATTTCAATGAAACTTTGCCTATCAACTCTCCTCCTCTTACCCACTTTGCTCTGAAGATATGGTTGTTCCACCACATACAGTGCTTCTGTTATACCAATCTGTTTTTATTTTTATGAATTGAGCTTTCCCTATGCACGCAGAGTTAGCCTGCAACTGAAGAGCATTTTCTGAGCAAATGCACCACTGTATTTCCATGAAATTCTGGGTATTTTCTCTTTTCCTCATTCCCACTCTGCCCCCAACATCTGAGCACTCTACCTCCAGGGTTTCTAGGCCAACCCGTTTTGTATTGCTGTGGCACTACTCTAGCGTGCAGAATGAACAGGGCTGAAATTGAAGTTTGATTTGTGAGAAATTTTCACAAATCAATTTCAATGAACTTTGCCTATCATCTCTCCTTCTCATACCCACTTTGCTCCGTACATGTGTTGTTTCCAACATGCACGGTTCTTCTGTTATTACAATCTGTTTTGATATCCTTGAATTGAGCTTTCCCTATGGATGCAGAATTAGGCTGCAACTAAAGAACGTTTTGTGAGCAAATGCACGACTAGATTTCTATGTAACTCTGGGTATTTTCTAATTTCCTCATTCCCACTCTTCCACCACCATCTGAGCACTCTACCTCCAAATTTTCTAGGCAAGACCCTTTTGTATTGCTGTTGCTGTACTCTAACGTGCAGACTGAATAGGGCTGAAATTTAAGTTGCTTTTCTGAGAAAGTTTCATGAATTGAATTCAATGAAACTTAGTCTATCATCTCTCCTCCTCATACCCACTTTGCTCTGAAGATGTGGTGGTTCCACCATGCACGGTGCTTCTGTTATCACAATGTTTCTATTTCCATGAACTGAGCTTTCCCTATGCACGCTGAGTTAGGCAGCTACTTAAGAGCATTTTCTGAGCAAATGCACGACAGGAATTCTATGAAACTCTCTTTCTTTTCTCTTTTTCTCATTCCCACTCTGCCCTCAACATCTGAGCACTGTACTTCCAGGTTTTCTAAGTAAGCCCCTTATGTCTTTCTGTTGCAGTACTCTAACATGCAGGCTGAATAGGGCTGAAATTAAAGTTGCTTTTGTGAGAAAGTTTCACGAATGGATTTCAATAAACTTTGCCTATCATCTGTCCTCCTCATACCCACTTTGCTCCAACAATGTGGTTGTTCCACCATGCACGGTGCTTCTGTTATAACAATCTGTTTCGAATTCCATGAATTGTGCTTTCCCGATGCACACAGGGTTAGGCTGCAAATGTAGAGCGATTTATGAGCAAATGCACGACTGGATGTCCATGAAATTCTCGGTATTTTGTCTTTTCCTAATTCCCACACTGGCCCCAACATCTGAGCACTCTACCTGCAGGTTTTCTAGGTAAGCTCCTTTTGTATTGCATGACTGGATTTCCATGAAACTATTGGTATTTTCTCTTTTCCTCATTCCCACTCTGCCCCCAACATCTGAGCAAAATGAATTCTGTTTAGTCATTTCCCCAAGAGTCTGGCCTACAACGTTCTCATGGAGTCAGATCTGTCAACCCATCATATTCCCCACTGGTTTTATGTACATGATGAAATCATTGATTCATTAGTAGTGCATAGGTGATTATAGTGAGTGTCCAACTCCATTAGCTTAACAGACTAGATTCTATCTCTAACATATTTAAGTCTAAATCTATTTGTCTACTTAAACTTTTGAAATCCTGATTTCCAGTAATCAGGGCAGTGGTTCCTACAGCTGTGGAGCCCACTATACCTATTCCCACTAGGAGAGGAACTAAGACAGGGGCTGCTTGTTTAGATATTAGTCCCATATGCTTTCTTCTTCCCTCTTTATCATAATAGTACATCTGGAGAATGATGTGAACAGTAACACAGAATTTACCCCATTTGGTAATCTCAAAAAGTTGAAGGGCTAAGCATGGAGTTATTCCTGACATAGTCCAAGCAAGAGAAAATACAAATTTAATGTTTTTTCAGTCTTATCTTTAGACGGTGGTTGGGGGTCTATGAGGGCTGTTCATTTTTCTGTTGTCTTGACTCAGATGTGATGAGTCCATGTTGTGAGTAACATCCCTTCCATTTCAGTTGGGTGTTAGTCCTTTCTGGATCAATTTGTTATAGACATAGTCTTCTGACTGGAATGGGTGTTGGAAATCAATGGTCTCTTGGAACTGGTTCTCCCATAAGTTGAACCTGTTGGAGATACCTAAAAACAGATTAGAACAGGAGCAGGTTCTTGGAAACTCTGGAAGCATTAACATTTTAATCTCTCTCAGGTCATTGCCTCCAACTTTCTGGATCCACACTGGCCCTTATTTTTGTTATTTATCCCAATTTACCTATCTATATTGACTGTCTTTTTAAAAATTTTTATTATTACACCTTTAAATTTAGGGACTTTTTACTGCTTTAAGGAAAAAGGGCGATGACCACTCTTGCTGCCTCAAGCTGAGAGGAGGTGATGTGGGGTGGGGCAAGCAGCAAAAATTCCTTTCTAGGGGTAAAAGTCTTATTTTATGAAAGAAACAAAAAAACAAGAGAACAAAATAAATAACATCTGAAACTTGTCAATGAATATCATGTAGCTGATAGAAATTAATAATCTCTTACCAGGAGGTGAAAGAACTGAGACATTGTTTACATAAAAATGCCTAGCAAAGTCTAACAAGGCTAGATAGGATAAGGCCTTAATTGTAAATCTTAACACTGTTAGAGTTATCAGTAATGTAAACACAATATTTAATTAAGTTACTAAATGTCATCTGATTTTCATAAAATATCTTTTTACTGGCATGATCTTTTTGTTTAGTAGAGATCCCTTTATTTTTGTTACTCAGGGCTAGAGAATCATACTAGCAAACATTGATTAAGTCTACTTGGAGGTTAGAAAGATCCTTAGGTCTTAAACTGACTAAAAACTTATAACTCTGGCATTTTCTTTTGATAATTATCAGGTGTTTTTGTCTAAGAATCTTTTTTGCCACCTTCAGTTTTACTTATTTTGGGGGGGATAATACAAGTGTACATCTCAAGTTACATTAAAATAACTATTGTTTAGTTTTTTAAATGTCCAGGAATGACTGTGTTTTAGTTTTAACTGTTTTTGCTAGGTGTTTATGATCAAGTTGGTCAAATTGATCTTGTTTCTATCTGCTGTTAAGAGTCAGCTGAGTTCACACAGGGGTCACTCTTGGGGAACTTGAGAACAACTTCTTATCTCCTTTAGTGACATTTGCCTGGTAGGGTCTCCTTGATGAGGTGCTTCCATTGGAAGCATTAGGAATGGCTTCCTTTCCCAAAGACACTCCTCTGTAGCAGGGACACTGATTGGCTTCTCATCCTTTGGGGTCTCATCAGTCTCCCTGATGGGAAGGTTGTGTGGCCCAGAGTTGCAAAGCTTCTTAGAGTAGTTCTCTTTTTCCCTGGGTTTAAGATGACTCTGAGGGCAAGAACCAAATATTGATTCTCTTGACCCCTTTATTTTAATCTCAATCTTTAGGTTTTGATCGTAAACATCCAGCAAGTCAGTTTCACCAGTCATACAGTAAGAGTACTGAGTTTTAAATTTAATGTCTATGACTTTATAGTTATTTACCAACTTTTATTAAACTGGGGTCTATATTATCTGTCCTATAGGTGATGGCTTATTCTCTCAAATTAATTTAGATTGTTCTTGAAGCAGTACCTCTGTAAAACATTCATCAGTCGACAGTTACAGAGTTTACAATGAAAATACAAAATGGAATTAACAACAGTAAAAACATATTTAGTTGTGTAATAGCTACATTAAATTTTCACTGAGCTATATATTATATCCCCTGTTTGAGATCACAGTAATTTTATAACAAAAATCAATCTTTTGAATATAAATTTAAATGAGCTTAAGTCTGACTTATTTTGAAGTCATTGTAACCTGTAGTAAGGTGGGAGGCAGATCCTTATCTCAGGTAAGACAGGGCTCTCCATCAATCTTAGGTAAGTGATCTAGTTCTGAAGCTGCTCTTAATATTTTTGTTAAATATCATTTATAAAGTTTACATATATTGTTTCCTAAGTTTATATGAATGTTAGTTAACACAGTATGTTATTACACCTACAACATGAATCAAAGAAAGCTGAGAGAGCTTTTAACTTTTCTTTTGTGTAGTAAAGTGGCAAAATGTTTTCCTGTTTCATGATATTAACCTTTAAACAGATCAGACTCTCATTATCTTTTAGAAATACATTTACATTTTTATCCCAGTGAAGAAGGTAACACAAGGTTCAGGTCTAGTTACAGAACACTAAATGATACAAATAAATCTCCAATAAAATTTCTTATTCTGATAAGTTTAAAATTACCATTACAACCTTAATTTGGAGAACACAGCTTGATAAACTGTTCTTTTAAACCATTAAAGACTTGTATACCTGGAAGTTATGAACACATTTAATATATAAAAAGGAGTAATAGAATTATAATTGCATTGATTTTTTTATGTTAACCATGTTTAACTTTTAAAGAAAATTTTAGACTTTGTTATGTAGTACAATACTCTAAAATAACAGTTGCTGTTTAACCAGAATTGTACAAACCCACAATTTTTAAGATTAGTTACTCTAAATAAAACTTAACAGATACAATGTTAAGAGTAAATTAATGTTTTAAGAATTATTGGTCATTTTAACAAATAGACTTAAATTAGGTTTTCATCGGTTCATTAACATTTGACCTTAGGAAAAACCCTTGAATAGTTTTAACTGTTGTGATACTTACATATACATGTAAACCTTTTAAAATGTACCCTTAATTAAAATTTTTTTAGTCTCTTAATTAGACCCTCTTGTTGTTTACTTAGCAGTATTACAGCTTTATTTGATCACATAAAGACATTTTTACCTACAAACATTTTTTACTAAATATATTTTTATATCTAAAACCTTGTAATGTTTTAATTTTTTAATCAGTTGATTCATTTTTTTAAAATTTATATTCTGAAACAACCCTTATAAATTTCTGAACTTAGATAAATTACTCCATTTTAATCAGATGAAATACTTTGTTACTTTTAGAACTCTATTTAAATGTAGTTGAAACTTTTGGACCCTTTATATAGAATAATACCTGTTAAGACTTTTAGTAACCATGTTTTCAGTGACAACGTAAAGTAAATTTAAATCCTTTTTTTATTTACTAATTTATGAAAACACCAAAAATGTTTTAAGTATGATACGCTGTGGAATATAAAGAGGTAAGAGTTCTTGATGTTATATTTAACAGATAGCATTTTAACTTTTTAAACCAATCAGATGTCTCTAACAAACACATCCATGATCAATCCCATATATGTTAAATCTAATTTAGTTATTTTTTTTAAAACCAAGATATCAGATAAGTGTGTTAGGCCACATCAGTCATTTCTTTCCTGTTGAAGAAAAATCTAGAAACAATGGGCATTAAACATTTTATAAAATTCACATTTTATTTACTTTTTGACCACCTGGAAACAAAACTGTGTTACTAACTTGAAAGCCATATTTTTTGTTTACGCATTTTAAAAACCTTTTAAATCATGTGAATCAAAAGCATTTGGATCTATTTTCTTAATTTTAATTTATGAGCTCACATGTCAATTTTGGTACCAAATATATGTAGACATGACAATACACCAGTGTACATATACATAAAATAAACAGATGGACAGAGGCCTTATAGCTTATTTTTTAAACCCATTAGATTGAGTTAACCCTTGTAAATTGAACTTTGAATGAAACAGCATTAAAAAACTTTATAGTTCGATAAAATAGGTCTGATAAAAAATTAACCGAGGCACACCAGATCAAAATTATGAACTCAAAAAAATAGAATTTTAAAATCTTTTTGGCCTCCATCCCGGTCTTGTTCCAAACCGGTTTTTCTCGTCTCTTGGATGGCAGCCATCAAAATTTTAGTCTGGCATTTTGGTAGACCAAGTCCAATAGTTAGAAGTTCCTATTGGCAACTGTTGATATTTTAATGTAAACCTTAGTGAACATGGTTAAAAAACTTTTTAGCAAATTTTTTCCAAATTTGACTAAAAAACATTTGATCAAGATTTTGGGGCTTCCCAAAAACAATTTGGTGGTCCCCTGAGGGGGCCATCTGACCTCAAAAGTTGGTCATTCTGTCTCACAGAATTTAGAGAGAGAAAAGACATCCCAGCAGGTTCCATAGTCACTGACTCTCTTCTGGAATTCCTGGAAATCAGTTAATATGCACTGCAGGGGAGTACATGACTGATGTGAGGGAGACTGAAACACACTTACACTTAAGGGCAACAAAAAACAGAAAAGGACAAACAAACACAGAACAGATAAAACACCAAAGACACAGACAAGTGGCCACTCTAGATTCCAGACCAGAGGGACTGAGCAACATCTTGGCAGTCCCAGACTCGGGAGGTAATGCTGCGTCCAGCCTTCCTCAGAGTCCCCAGATGCAGATCCACCAGAAACAGACTTACCGGTCCCCCAGGGGTGCAGAAACAGGTGACTCCCTTGGAGAACTTAGTTCACTCCTGGGACAGGGCACCACACACTGCGCAGCCTGGGGCTGAGTAACGTCTCTCAGAGGCCTTCCCCTAGGAGCAACGTTGTGGCCTCTCCCCTCCACAGGAGTTTCCAGGTCAGTGGTGAGTGGTGGTTGCCCACCAGGCAGCGAGGATCTCGCTGGGGTCTCCAAATGTTATGGGGCACAAACTAAGAACAGATCGATCACCACTGAGAAGTCCAAATTTGAGAGTCTGTATTAAGCTAGCCAGCTGACTGTCTCACACAATGCCCCCAGAAATGGCTATTGGGAGAACAGCACTGACCACAGAGTTGTAGGGGTTCTTATACCAAAAAATCACATCAATCATAAGTGTCTGTTGCTATGATTCGAAATTACAGATTAACATCATGAGATCATTGACACAGGGGAAGTGGGTCAAAATGACTCTTATCTAGGTACAAACTAAAGAATGGATGCTAACATCCACACAATCCCTGTTCACATGGTACATTGTTTAGGAGCAATAGGAATCAAAAGAGAGCAAATTTTTACTACATAGGAGTTGCCATTGTACATTATAAAACATGTCACACCAAGTAACTGATAATGGGCACAGAGGTGGGGTGTTCCCATGGGAGAAGCAGCTTATTTCCTACCTAACATGGAGTCTGAGCAAAACAGAATCTGTTTCGTCATTTCCCTTAGAGTCTGGCCTATAACATTCTCATGAAGTCAGATCTGTCAGCCCATCACAGTGTGCACTATCTTTTTTGAGGCCACATGTCAGGGTGTCGTCTGGTAGGATCCCTCACATGCCGAGCACCCAAACAGAGCCGTGCAGTAGCAGGCAGGAGTGGGCCATTCCCACAACACCTGCCTCCATTCAGGCAGGCTGCACCTGGGGCTCTGAGTCTGACAATCCCAGGGCCTTTTAAAGGGTGGTCCTCAAAGGCCTAGTCCTGAAGACGCTCCCTGGCTCATGGTGACTTCAGTGGGTGTGTTCCCAGGACCTTCCCAGCATCTAACGTGCATGAATCGCTTTGAACAGTGACCCTCACTGAGAGTCCACCCCAAATGTTGAAGACCACTTTCGAGTCCTGTGAAGAGTTCCACATAGCTGGGCCTATGCACAGACCTGCCTTACAGCATCTTGAGGAGTCAGGTAGGGATTCACATTTAAAGGCAACTTCTCCATGCCAACAGTGTGGAGAAGCAGCTCAGGGTGAAGCACCTCTGGTTCACGATACTTTATCTTATTCATTTATTTATTTGTTTGTTTGTTTGTTTGTTTGTTTATTACTTACTTTTTCCTATGGTGCTGAGGATGGAACCCAGGGCCTCACACAGGCTGGGCAAGCGCTCTACCACTGAGCCTCCATCCAGCCTGTGTTAGACTCTGGAAGAGATGAACATGCTTCTTGAATGTGACCCCCTCCACCCATCCAGTTCCGCCTTGTGTCTTCCACAGATGAACAGCTGTTGCCCTTACTTTAGAACAAGGCAGGCAGAGGGCTCACATGTTGCCACATTCAATTTGTGTTCCTATCACCCTGGGAGTGGGCTGCAGGCCCATTTCACACCTGAGGAATGTGAGATCCAAATGGGATAAAATTTCCAGAGACACAGCTCTGCCTGACCCTGGATCTTCCATCCCTAACCCTCAGGGGCCCTGCCCCAGGGAAGGCAGCCTCCTCTGAGTACCCAGAGTCCTCATTGTCCTTCCTGAGCCTCATTACCAGGAGCTTCTATATCACCTTCTCCAGGTGGCCTGTGTGTGTGTGTGTGTGTGTGTGTGTGTGTGTGTGTTTCCTCCCCCACAGGACCTTCCTGCTCTGCTGGGGACTTTATCTGCAGCTACACAATGTGGAGGGTGTCACAGCCTGGAATAAGGTTTGACTTGCCACTTTCCATGAGTCAACATGAAATCTTTCTTCTCTCTTTTCTTTTTTTCTTTTTGGTACCATGGATTGAACTCAGGGGCACTAAACCACTGAGCCACATCCCAGGCCTATTTTGTACTTTATTCAGAGACAGGGTCTCACTGAGTTGCTTAGCACCTCACTTTTGCTGAGGCTGGCTTTGAAGTCATGATCCTCCTGCCTCAGCCTCCCAAGCTGCTATGACTGCAGGCATGTGCCACTGTACCCTGCTTGGCATAAAATTTTATTACTAATTAATAATTTCATTGCAATGAAAAAATTTGCATCACAACACAGTAGGGGCTTCCACAGGTACAGGAAGGCTGGCTGTGCCCAGGAGCTGGACTGGGTCATGCTCAGAGCTCAAGTGCGGGAGGTGCCCTCCAGGTCCCTAGAAGCATGGCGCTGTGGACCCCTCAGCAGACATGGAGAGGAGTGAGGGAGCCGCCCACGCTGGGCCCACACTGTGGAGCCACCGCCTGGTGGCGGCCCACTGCCCTTAACTGCCGCAGTCTGCAGAGCGCCTTGGTTGCCTGAAGCCTCCCACTGGCCAGGGCCTACCCAGGTGCCTGCGGGAAGCAGGTGCTGCCCTCCCAGGCTGCAAGCCCAGCAGAGCAGACATGGAACAGGGGGAAGCAGCCATCACTCCAAGGCTGTGAGGAGAAAAGTCTCTTGGCACTGTGTGTTCTGCTCAGTGGAGGGCAGGTCAGGACTCCCAGGAAGCACCCAGCCAGGTGCTTCCACACGAAACTGGTGAGAGGCCTGGGTCTTCAGTGCACACTGGGTCCTGCTTCATCTTCACAAGGGCTGGAGAGGGAACGTGTCTGACATCTCCTAATGGGAAATTGAGGCTCGGACTGTGGTGGGCAGCCCTGGCTCAATCAGATTTCCTTCTGATGGGGCTGTCTGTGTCCCCGCTGTGACAGCCAGGCAGAGGCTCCCCTCAAGCTGGGGGTATACTGCACAGCAGTCACCCCAGGCTAGATGGACCTGCACATACAGCACATTGTCACTGCACGGTCTCTTTTTGGGACCCTCACAAGCTGATTCTAAATGCATATACATGTGTGGAAGGTCAGGGGTCTGCAATGTGCTATAAAGGAAAATGGCCGAGGATTCCCCTGCCACACTGGAGAGCAGTGGTGATGCTGCTGTCCCCGAGCCAGGGTGCTCCTAGTGGCAGCAGAGGCAGCACTAAGTTGGAGTGCAGGCTGTGGACCTCGCCGGATGGAGCATGGACACCAACTGGGGTGGCCACCCTGCCTGCTGCCCCTATGGAAGCGTGACACCAGACACATGGATGGGAGTAGGGGGTGAGGCCCCAGGGAGAGGCTCAGACCCCACACAGCCTGTGGAGTACCTCAAGGGAATGTCCTTGCCTGCTAGACAGGGAACGGGTCTGAGGTCATCAGGCATCTCACAGTTCCCGGCGGAAGGGGAGAGGAGGGTGAACTGGACAACATGACCATCAGCAGTGTTGCCATAAAGAGGTGGGGGGACACCCACAGAGTGAGAAGGGGATCAGGGAGATGAGTCCAGGACTGGTGGAGACCACCGTCCAGAGAAGCACCGTCCACTGGGACTTTGAGCATTGAGGTCAGCGGGCAGCTGCAGGTCAGTGGGAGCCACCAGTTAGCAGGTGATGGAGTCCTTAAGTCTGTAGGGGGGCCCGGGAGAGAGCCCACTGCAGGTGAGGATGGGCAAAGACCTGAGCGGGTGTGTCAGGAGCAAATCCTGGAGCCTCAGAGTCACCAGAGCCAGGTGCGGGATGCAGCCTGCAGCCATGCTAGGAGCACCCGTGGGACCTGTGGCTGGACTGAGGGGCACACCGCTCCCTCCATGGCCAGTACCCAGAGGAGGTGACTGCCCTCAGGGATACCACCTCCTCAGCAGGACTCAGCCTGTGGAAATGGGAAGACCCCAGGGTGACCTGGGGAGAGGAGCCCCAGGAGGAACATTGCCAGCCTAAGTGTGGAGAGCTGGCCAGGCTGGGCTGAGAGGGACACTTGGTCACAGGTGAGGTAGGGGAGAGGGTTTCCAGGCTCCAGCAGGCCTGTCCCCCGGGGATGGGAGTAGGGACTGCACAGGGTGCCCTGTGCTCCTCAGGCTGCAGGCGGGCTTGGGCAGCATGTTGGGAAAGACACATTTTATAATAAATCCACAAAGGAGGGGTGAGGAGAGCTTCACAGGCTGATTTTTAGTCATCCCAAACAAAAACACACTGAGTCCAATAGCAATAGAAGGAAACTGTTAAAACATGTGAAGCACATTTGCCAAAGCTTGGGGCAGACATGGGCTGAGGGCCCACGTGGCCTGCCACTCCATCCTGGAGGGCGAAGGCCAGCTCACTGGGCCCTGTCCACACACGTAGCTCTTGGAGGCACAGTGAGGGAGCAGAAGGCTGCTGGCCCTTTCTTCCTAGGCAGTATGATTTTATAACTCAGAAACCTGCCCACTGTTTATTATGAGAAAGAGTTTTTGTTTTGTAGATACAAAGAAAGCAAATGTGCAAGGATCAGTAGATTTCTCTAACCCTGTTTCTCTTTTAAACTATGAAAAATTTCTCATTTGCAACAAAATTGGCAACAACTTATTAATACTAAAAAAATTCATAAAAAGGAATAGAACATTATTAATCTATTTGTAACAAAGAAATACAGCCTACATTAGAATCCTAAAATCTATTTGGAAGAAATAACACAAACACTAATATATAAAGAAACATGCCCATTTCCTATGGGGAAATGTATCATTGTGAAACTGGATTCCATGTCACTGTGCATGCACTGCAGTCCAGGCAGACACCAGTGGCTGCTGCTCTCATCAAGGTGGGCTTGAAGCTGAGACCTAGAGAGGGGAAATGTTCTGAGAGTCCCCAGTTCATCTCTGAAAAAGAAGGTAGGTGAGGAAGGACTGTGGAGAACTAACCCTTCCAGGGACCACAGAAGGGGACAGGGCTCACTCCAGAACAGGCCCACAGTGCACTGCTGGAGGAGGGGAGGCAGGTTCAGTAGCTGGTTGCCCTGGAACCACCATCAGTGAGCATGGCTCTCAGGAGGATCAAAGCTCTGAAGGTTGTTAAACATGGAGTTGCAAAAATCAGAAGGTGTGACCCGCGTCTGAGTGGGGTTCTCTTCACAGGCAAGGTTGGGGGCCTGGAGGCTGGAGGGGAGAGGGCAGGGCCTTGACCACCAGGCAGGGGTCCACCCTGTCCACTGCAGCACAGTAAAGGGATATTCAATGGGGAGGAAAAGTAGCAGTGAACATGAACTGATGTCAGCCTCTGAGGGGAGGTGGACACAGGTGGGAAGGAGTGCTCTGTCATCAGCTGGGCAAACATCCACCTCTGGTGACCTGGTGCTGTCAAAGATGAGGGAATGGCTTCTTCAGACCTGGCTGTGTGAGTGCAGGTCACCGTGACACACACCTATGGATAGCTGTGACAACGTAAAGAGACCTCTTCTGTTGGGAACAAGGAAGGAGTGGAGTGGGCTTTGCTTTGGCTCCTCCTGAACCTTCCCCCTCTAGCTTCTTGTTGTCTGCAACTGCTGCCACCAGAGAGGGAGGAGCCTTGGTTCCAAGACATGTGGACATGGGTCTTGCTCTCCACAGCCCCAGGAAAGCAGGGGTGAATGCCCTCTGGGCTGGTGGCTGGCGACTGAGCTGCCTCCTGGGCCCCAGGTGTCCCGGTGGTCTCTGGAGGCCCTGGTGCTCCCTCTGCTGATGGTGCATTGGTGGATCTGTTCTCCAGTTTGGATGGTGCATCTCCCCCCAGCTCAGTGGGTATGGCCCTGAGCTGTGTTGCTGGAAACTGGGGCAGTTCTGCTGGAGGCACTTCTGGTGGCACTGAAGCTGCAGAAGGAAAGAGACCAACATGACCGCCTTGCCCTGGGCATTTTCTGCTTGCTGCCAGCACCTGCCCTGAGAGTAATGCAGCTCCTCTCCCATGGCAGGTGTCGTCTCAGACCAGGGCCACCAGGCCAAAAACCTGTTCCTGTGGGGCCAGCACAAAGCTTCCTCACACCATTATCCACCCCAGTGTCCTTGCAACAGGACCAGACTCACTCGGATCGGGATGCTCCAGCTGTGTCAGGAGTCCATGCACATGGAGGCTCAGCTCTGTCCCAAGCATGGTGACCTTCAGGAAAGTGTTGAGACACCCCAGGGTTTTCAGACCTGGGGTCCCCAGGAAGTCTTCAGGATTTGTACGCAGCAGTGTTTGGATGATGGAGCAGAGGGGGCTGTGGAGGTGGGAGTGGGCAGGCAGTCGTCAGCACCTGGTGCCTCAGGCTGGACCCTCCCAAGGCCCCCTGCATGATGGGCTTCCCTCAGCATGTCTAGGCAGCCCCCGGGCAACAGGGCAAGGTGGGCAATCCTGAGCAACATGTGAGTGGCCGGTGGTCCCCCAGCTTCTGTCCAGTCTCCATGTGGGAGAGTGTGGGTGCTCTCGCAGGATCGGCCGTGTTGGAGGGGTCCTCACGGGGCCTGGCCCTGGGACCCCAGCCAATCCTCTGCCCCTTGGATTCCTGACCTTCCCCTTTGTGTCCTGCTACAGGCAAAGCCCTCTCCTGAGAGTCACAGCAGGGTGGACCTGGCTTTGCCCAGCCTCCTCTACACCAGCCTCCCAAGTGCCCCATCTGGAGGGGAC
>NW_025920497.1:29424-79531 GCF_902686445.1 Sciurus carolinensis | reverse complement strand
TTTGCTCAGCTGAGGACAAGAAAAATCACACAGAGAAAAAAGTAAAGTTAAGATTAAGATATAGACAATACTGGAGAAAAGGCTGAAGGACAAATAAAGATGCATAAAATGCACTAACTCTTCCTGTCTTTCCTGGGGGTCCTACTCCCACACCTAACAAAGCAGTATTATGCCATCCTGCCTGCAGACATAACCATCAAACTCCACAGAAAATTGATGGGGCTGGCAGAGCCTGGAAGCCAAGAGTGGAGGAAAACATTCAAAAAAGTGTGCATAGATTGAGTGAGTGTGGATTCCAGCACTAGCTGCCAAAGAGTTTTGGCAACCAGAGCTGTGACCTGCCCACCCCATGGGTTTAGAAAGTCAGGGATGATTAACCACATTTACGAATGATAGGGACAGGTGTTAGTTGGAAGGAAAACAAGAAAATGCAGAACCACTGCCATCTGCTGGATAGAAAGAGACACTACGAAGCATGAATGAATACTTGCAAACAGAGAAGTTGGTTGCACCTGAGACAGGCAGAGGTAGGGAGAGTTGCACTTGTGTGTATGAAGGTGAACAAAGAAAAGGAAAACTGAGATGAGAACAGATAAATGCCAGAAATTGGGGGAGCTGATATAGTACAACCTGCTGGTCAGAAGTTCTTTCTACTTAGTTTCCATGGCTTTCTGCTGTTCTGCTCAGTGGTAGTGTTCTCATATCCCTCCCCAGAATGTGCAACACAAGAGGTGAGTCACAGACACCAGGTCCAGGTGATTTCTACCTGTCTCTTTCTGATGCAGCTGCCACCCTGATGAGCAAGGGTCAGTGTCAAGCCCACTACCTCTGTATGCCAAGTGTGAGGGGTGGAAAACAGGGCTCAGTACAAGAGCTGGCAACAGTGCAATGGCCAGTTAGTGAGATTTATGATAAAACAAAAACAAAAGTATTTTTAAACCTGTCTAAGCTGCATACCTTTTCTCTTACACCTGCAGTCTCTGAAGATAACCATGAATCGAGGAATGAGCATAAAGTGTCCTGATATCCCAAGCTTCTGCATCCTCACCCCTGATTTTTAGTTCAGACTGACTATACCTGAATACTGAGATAGGGCAATATTCACTTGTTAGTAACTATCAAAAAATACTATTTCATAATCAAAATTTGCACAGAGAGCACAATTTTTACAAAAAGTACTTCTATAAGTACCTGTCAAACCATTGTCTGGGCACTCTCAGATTGCTGTCACTCTTGGTTTTAACCCAGGTGGCCAAGATTTAGTCTTTAAAGAGCTGATGTAATCTGCATTAGTTTTGCCTTCAAATATTTGTTCTTCTCTCAACCTCTTTGCCCACAGTTTACAATGAGATGCATATTCCCACTGCAGTGCTCAGGTACCAATATTTTGGAGATGCCTGTTGGGGTTCAAATACTTGATGTCATAAACAAAAAAGTGAGGAAGACACTTAGAGGTAACAGGAAGTATTTAATTAATGAAGGTGAAGGTGCAGGCAACACTCCTTAGTTTGGAGTAGAGTGGGTGTGGCAGGTGAGACCTGGGGCCCAGGGTTAGGCCACATGCATCTAAGATGGCGACTCACAGAGAGCCAAATGGCGTACTGAATACGCCTTGAGAAAAACAGGAAGCGTTTACCATTGGCTGTATGATAATTAGTTCAGTCGCCCAGCACGTGGACAGATATATCTTACATGTATGCTTGAGCTTGTGATTGTTTGACCTTTAATAGGATTGGATGGACATATCTGATTACAATTGCTTACGCATGAGACTGCTTATATATTGAGGGTGTTATCCTAATAAAGAGGAAGCTGCTTCATGAACTTCTGAAGTGTACGTGTCCTTTGTCCCCCTGGTCGGCAGCAAGCGGCGGCAAGTGGCAGTGGGTTGACTGACAGGTTCAAGGTCCACAAATCTAGAAAGTCCAGAAATCAGTGTCTTATATGTCTAGCTCTAAAGCATTTATTCTCCTATATAGACTTGATTGCTCCCATTGATTACCTCCCATTGATTATCTTGTAATACTTGATTACAGTAGTGTCTAAATTTTCCACCATTGGTTAATTTAGAAAACCTAATTAGAATACTGTCCACTTCATCCCCATTGGTTGCTTGAGAATGCCGTGCCTGAGGCGGGAGCTGCCATGGTGATAAGTGTTTAGTGGCGGGAGTTGTCATGGCAGTCGTACTTACAGAGATTCCCTGTCTTTTTCTCCACTGGCATTTTTCTTGTAACCTGTCTCCGCCATCTTGGTGTACCTGAACTCCTAACAGTATCAACATTGCAAAAGTATGGCATTCCCAAATAATTATCATTAATCTTTGGAGAATTTTTTTCTTTCTTCTTTACATCAACATTCCCCATTGCGTGTTCCATCCAGTCCTATTGTAATGTGTAAAGCTGCTCCCCCACCCATCAGGTACAGTCATTTTGCCTGCCTCCCAACTACTTGTCAATCTGTGAACATCCTAGCTAGCTATTGGTTCATCAGTCAGCTTGCAAGTATCCTTCTCCCATATTGGTTCCCTGTTAGCCCTGCAGAATTCAACTGTTTTACTGTAGCTCCCCCACCATCTTTTTCCATTCTTCTGTCTGTCCTACACACTTTTCTCTATCCTCCTGAAGCCAGAATTAAGGACAGGTAGTTAGTGTAGAAATAGGAAATTGGGTCAATTCGAGGAAATGAAGCCATGAAGCCATCTGCCTTTGGAAGTTGGAGACTGCCCCTGGAAGAATGGAATGTCAAGGATCTCCAGAGCCCATTGATTACCAAATTTACTTGCCTTTTTCAAGGACTGCAAGCAAGGAGATGCTAATTAATGCCCCCTGGGCCCTTACCTGCCTGAATCACCTTGGCCCTCCCCCTGCCCATGGTTTCTCAGTAATGCAAAACCAGGCCTAGTCATGTAGGCAGGTAGAAGAGAGATAAGGGGGGAGAAAACTGGAGAACAAAAGAGACTTTAACCTATAAAAGATGTAGGGTGCACTCACTTCTTGGGACTTTTAGAACATCAGCCATGGCCCCCTTCTCCCTGCCAGGAGAAGTCTGTATTATTCCCTTTAAATAAACCTGCTTAATATGCTTGCCTTGGTGTGCTTCTCTAGTGTTCAATCTTCAACATTAGAAGGAGCAGAACTCGTCACCGGTAAACGGCGGTATCACTCCTGGCTATTCACTCTCTCTAGCACATGCTCTTTCTTTCTATTTTCCTCTCATTTTCTCTCTTACCCTGCAGGGAGACACTCTGATTGCTTAATAAATTTCCTTATGTGATTTCCCGTGTCCGGTGTGGTTTTTGTGGGATTCCTTACACCTATCCCTTCTCAGTTCGCTGAGTGGCTTCTCTTCCACTTTTTTTTTTAATGTTGTTGTATTCTGACCAAAGAAATGATGTTAATTACATGTGCTACAGGGGTTCGCAGTTGGTGTCCAGGTCCTTGTGATACCGCCGTTTAACAGTGACCAGTTCTGCTCCTTCAAATGTTGAAGATTAAACACTAGAGAAGTGCGCCAAGACAAGCATATTAAGCAGATTTTATTTAAAGGTAATAATACAGGCTTCTCCTGGAAGGAAGAAGGGGACCATGGCTGATGTTCTAAAGTGCAAATAAGTGAGCACACCCTACATCTTTTATAGGTTAAAGTATCTTTTGTTCTCCAGTTCTCTCTCCCCTTATCTCTCCTTCCTGCCTACATGACAAGGCCTGGTTTTGCATTAAGTGAGAAACCATGGGCAGGGGAGGGCCAAGGTGATTCAGGCAGGTAAGGGCCCAAGGTACATTAATTAGCAGCTCCATGCTAGCAGTCCTTGATAAAGGCAGGCAAATTTGGTAATCAATGGGCTCTGAGATCCTTGACATTCCATTCTCCCAGAGCAGTCTCCAACTGCCAGAGGCAGATGTCTTTCATGACCTTCATTCCCTGGATCACCTATTTCTACAGTAACTGCCTGTCCTTAATTCTGGCTTCACTTGGTTACTGAAAGTGAAGGTGAAAACATGATTCTGTGGGGTAGAATAGGATGGGCTGAGCAAGAGAAGCTCAAGTCTCCACAGTTGGCAAATTTGTCTCACTTGCTGACTGTGAGGCATTCCCTTCCCTATACAGATCTGATTGAAGGCCTCTCCCCGTTTGCTCCCCTTAGTTATCTAGTAACACATTATTAGAATAATGTCCAAAATTCTCCCATTGGTTACATTAAAATACAAAATTAGAATACTGCCCACTTTGTCATCATTGATCATTTTATAATGCCAAACCTGAGTCGGAAGTTGTCATGGTGATAAGTCCTTAGTGGCAGGAGTTTTTCACTGCAATGAAACTTATGGCAAATAAGGATGAGATGACTCATCTTCCTGGCTCATCTTCCAGTGGCATTGTGCTGGTAACCTGCCTCGCCATCATGGAGTACCTGAACTCTAACACCTACAAGCTAGGAAGCAAAACAAAGTGATTTCCATTGTTACATTTTCCATTTATAAATGGAATATTCGTCTTACTGTAAGCTCCCTCCAATCCACTGGTGGTGAATTTACCACAACCAACACCCCCACCAGAGTTTATTCTATTTTACCAAGATCTTTGACCCCAGTGACAAAAAAAATAAAAGTACACTGGGGGCCCCTGGGACACCATCCAATCCTTTGGGACCATGACATTGGCTGGGTTTAACTCAGACACTGCTGGAATTTCACAAAAGCACCCTTCCACCTGGGCTGTCCCAGGTTCAGCGGCAAGGACCCCACTCTTGATCCCCAGAGTGCCAGTGATTTCCTGGGAAGGAGGGTATGCATGTGCACTATGCTGGGGCAGTGGCTCTACCTGGTGGTGTCGCCAGGGGGCGCTGTTTGCACAGGTTTGAGTGGTGCTGGGTGGGTAGTGGTGGCTCCTTCTGTGACTTCAGTGCTGCTTGAGCGGCTGCAGGCTTTCAGTGTTCACATGGACAGAGCAATTTTTTCAGCTTCAAGGCGAGAGGTCTGCTGTAGGGCAGCAGAACTTGTGCCAAAGAGCTCTTCCTGGACAGGATCGAGAAGGTACTGTGCACTTCAGGCCACCCTTGCTCTCTGTGACTTTTTGCTCTCAAGCTATGCTGTGGTTGAGCTTTGTCACTGTTTCCAGACCTTCTGGACAAGACCTGAGTGAGGTAAGTCATGCTAAAACTCTGTATTTCTGGATCCCTCTTGAGCCTGATGAATGAAAGCTACACCGTCCCAGGGAAGGAACTCTGGGAGACGTGGTTTATACTGTATCACAGCCATTTCTTATTTGGTGAACTTGTGAAATCACAGGGATGATGATTGTAAGATCATGGCCCACAAATGACAGACACAGGAGAAAGGACTCAAACCTCAGATCAGCAAGCTTTGCTTTATTTTTAAGCAAAGTCAATCAGGCACAGGAGGGCCCATTTTCTGGGTATGGAGATGGCCTGTGGGTTACAGAAGAAATCTGGGTTTTATAGTTTTGGAGATTATGGATGTGCAGACTGCACAGTCAAGGAATTAATTTTGCTGGTTAAACTTTTAACTTAGGAAGGTAGTTGTAAAAAGATTAAAATTTATTGTTATCTGGGGAGATAGGAGTTCAGATCTTGAGGAAAGAGTACTCAAATCTTGCCCATTGCTTTTCTTTCTCTGAAATCCACTGTTTCCCAGAGTTATGATAATTTTCTTTGCCTCCATTTATGACTATTTTGCACTGGGAGAAGGTCAAAGTCCAGAGCAGTGCATTCAGTATCTGCCCCTTTCCTTCAGGGTGCATTGTTATTAAGAAAAGATTTACTCAGAGGTTAGTTCTTGACTAGTTTTCCCTCCCTCCTACAAGGTGCAAGTCTCTCTGTTTTTCTTTGGGAGCTATCTTGTAGAAGTATAATTTTCCATCACGCTTTGTTGAGAAAACGACAAGATGGCACTCAGACATTAGGAGAAATCAAAGTTAATTTTATGCCAGAGGTCCCAAAGAAGATTAGCACTCCAAAATTCTAAGCCCTGATCCACAGTTTCTCAAAATAATTATATGTTATTTGATGTCCTCTTAGACCCATCCTATCATTGGAGCTTTTTCTTCTTCTTTTTTTAATATCTAATCTATGTGACTGAAGGCCTCATGCTGTGTCTCTAAAATAAAGTGTGCTCACAGAAGAGAAAAGAAGAAACAGCTCCTCTCACAGACATCTATTACATTTCAGGAGGGATTAGTTAGACTCTTAGGGCAGTTATTTATTGGTCAATTTGACTTCCTGGAGAAAGGCTAAAAGAGGGGAGGGGAATTGACCCCTTCCCCAGGCCCTGGACTCTGACCATAACGTTTTTTGTAATTTTATTTCACAACCAGGTCTGGTTTTGTCATCACTCCTTCACTCAAAAAACATGAAGAAAATGTTACCTCCATATTATGGGTGAACAAATGGAAGTACTGAGAAATTGAGCAATTTTCTGATGATATTGCAATTAGTTCGTATGCATGTTTGTGCTTGTTTTTTGGTACAAGTGATTGAACTCAGAGGTGCTTAACAACTATGCCACATCCCCAGCCCTTTTTTATATTTTACATAGAGACAAGGTCTTGTTGAGTTTTTTAAGCCTTCGTTAAGTTGCTGAGGCTGGTTTTGAACTTTCCATCCTGCCTTAGCCTCTCAAGTGCTGGGATTACAGGCTTGTGCCACCATGACTGGCAGCCTTGCAATTAATTAGCAGAAAATCAAGGGTGAAACTCAGGGCTTATGCTAGTCATAGGCCCCTTTGTAGGATAATCCTCATCATTTTTAATGGATATGCAGCTGATCCAAATCAAGAATAAACCTGTTTGAGAAAGGAGATGGATGTAGGAAGTCAAGTCTTTCACCTAAAGCACCCTGTGAGATTTGCTTTCCAGGTCGTTCAGTGGGTGGGTCTTGTCCTTCTTTCCTTCCCCTTTGACTTATTTTGCTGTGATGAAATTTTTTGCTTAAGATATCATTTTTGTAAGTATTCATCATTTTTTTCTAATTTCCAGAACAGAGCAAAGATGAACTTAATGAAATCAATCCATCTGAAACCATGGAAAATTTCTTCACTGAAGAGAGTGTGCATGGTTCACATTGCCATTGCCAATTCCCATTGTAAGTGTGATTGCATTGATATTTATATGAGAAATAGCATAAAGAGGGAGGCAGTCCTCTTCATTGTTGTTAATGAAGTAGAGATAATTTCTAGTCTTAACATTTTTCTTTAGGGAACATACCAATTGCTCTTATTGAAAGATATGTACAATCACCAGCACCGCAAAAAAAAAAAAAAGAAAAAAAAAGATAGATATGTAGGTCAGTGTTTCTCCATGATTCCATGGTGAAGCACAATCTTTAAACAATTCCAAACTGTTGTAGAATAATATTCATATAAAACACATTAGAAATTAACACATACAAAAATGAGATGAAAACGTCCAAGATTCAAACAATGCAATTCATTTGTTGGTTTGTGCAGCATTCATTGTAAGATGCTGTGCATGATTCTAAAGGTTGAGTCTTAAAATCTGTGCTGAACTTTTTATGGCCCAGGCATGGTATATAGCAGCCACACCTGCAGTCAACATGTGGAAGGTCTTCCCTCCAGAATGTGGAGACCCTCCCATAGGGTGTCTGGCCAGACATTAACAGGGAATTTGTTCCCCTCAAGGGGAATGCCTGAGAGGTTTTTGATGGTAAATTAATAACCCTTCCCCAACGCTAAAAAATCAAATGAGTTTTCATTTATATTAGGTTTTCTATCAATATTTGCCCTGTTGTGAATTAAAACTGAGAATTTGAAAAACACTATATTCACATAAAATAATGTGTACATATTACATGTTAACATACATAGTATTTTTAGTAAAATATGTATTGATCACCAAAAAATCAGTGGAAAGAATAGTATTGTTGTAAAGTTCTGCAAATCTTGAAATTAAAATACAGCTGCATTCCCCTCTTTCTATATTTTAAGTTCATCTTTTGCCATGTAACCTGTGAGAAATTCAACTATAGAGTTTTTTTTTTTTTTTTTTTTGCAGTACTGGGGATCGAACTCAGGGCCTTGTGCTTGCAAGACAAGCACTCTAACAGCTTAGCTACCTCCCCAGCCTGGTCAACTATATGCTCTTGGGAGAACCAGAATGAAAAAGGCAAATAACATTTGGCTTTTACAATAAAATAGCTTTGAACTTGTGGTACCCTAGAAGAAACTCTGGTGTTCCAGGTTCTGTCTTGACAATGCTGCTCTATATTATTACATTTTAACATGCTCTTTTGCTCACAGTGGCTTGCTTGTATGTAGATATCATTTGTTATTTAGAAATGTTTGTTTTGTTCTTGTGGTTATCTTTCTACTCAAGTCTTGATTTCTTGGCCCCATTGTTTGTATTTATTTATTTATTTATTTTTATTATTGTACACAAATGGGATACATGTTGTTTCTCTATTTGTACATGGCGCAAAGGCATACCATTTGTGTAATCATAAATTTACATAGGGTAATGTTTGATTCATTCTGTTATTTTTTCCCTTCCCCCCACCCCTCTCACCCCTCTTTTCCCTCTATACAGTCCTTCCTTCCTCCATTCTTGCCCCCCTCCCTAAACCTAACTCTAAACCTAACACTAACTCTTCCCACCCCACATTATGTGTCCTCATCCACTTATTAGCGATATCATTCTTCCTTTGTTTTTTTGAGATTGGCTTATCTCACTTAGCATGATATTCTCCAGTTTCATCCATTTGCCTGCAAATGCCATAATTTTATCATTCTTTATGGCAGAGTAATATTCCATTGTATATATATACCACATTTTCTTTATCCATTCATCAATTTAAGGACATCTAGGTTGGTTCCACAATCTGGCTATTGTGAACTGAGCAGCTATGAACATTGATGTGGCTGTATCTCTGTAATATGCTGATTTTAAATCCTTTGGGTGTAGGCTAAGGAGTGGGATAGCTGGGTCAAATGGTGGTTCCATTCCAAGTTTTCTAAGGAGTCTCCATACTGCTTTCCAGAGTGGCTGCACTAATTTGCAGCCCCACCAGCAATGTATGAGTGTACCTTTCTCCCCACATCCTTGCCAACACCTGTTGTTGCTTGTATTCTTGATAATTGCCATTCTAATTGGGGTGAGATGGAATCTTAGGGTGGTTTTGATTTGCATTTCTCTTATTACTAGAGATGTTGAACATTTTTCCATATGTTTGTTGATTGCTTGTAGATCTTCTTCTGTGAAGTGTCTATTCATTTCCTTAGCCTATTTGTCGATTGGATTACTTGCATTCTTGGTGTAGAGTTTTTTGAGTTCTTTATAGATTCTGGAGATTAGCGCTCTATCTGAAGTATGATTGGCAAAGATTTTCTCCCACTCTGTAGGCTCTTTCTTCGCATTGCTGATAGTTTCCTTTGCTGAGAGAAAGCTTTTTAGTTTGAATCTATCCCAGTTATTAATTCTTGCTTTTATTTCTTGTGCTATTGGAGTCCTGTTGAGGAAGTCTGGTCCTAAGCCGACATGTTGAAGCTCTGGACCTACTTTTTCTTCTATAAGATGCAAGGTCTCTGGTCTGATTCCGAGATCCTTAATCCATTTTGAGTTTAGTTTCGTGCATGGTGAGAGATATGGGTTTAGTTTCATTCTGTTGCATATGGATTTCCAATTCTCCCAGCACCATTTGTTGAAGAGGCTATCTTTTCTCCATTGCATATTTTTGGCACCTTTGTCTAGTATGAGAAAATTGTATTTATTTGGGTTTGTGTCCGTGTCCTCTATTCTGTACCATTGATCCACCTTTCTATTTTGGTGCCAATACCATGCTGTTTTTGTTACTATTGCTTTGTAGTAGAGTTGAAGATCTGGTATTGCGATACCCCCTGCTTCACTCTTTCTGCCAAGGATTGCTTTAGCTATTCTGGGTTTTTTATTCTTCCAGATGAATTTCATAATTTCTTGTTCTATTTCTGTAAGGTACATCATTGGGATTTTAATTGGAATTGCATTGAATCTGTATAGCACTTTTGGTAGTATGGCCATTTTGACAATATTAATTCTTCCTATCCAAGAACATGGGAGATCTTTCCATCTTCTAAGGTTTTCTTTAATTTCTTTCTTTAGTGTTCTGTAGTTCTCATTGTAGAGGTCTTTCACCTCTTTTGTGAGATTGATTCCCAAGTATTTTACTTTTTTCGAAGCTATTGTGAATGGGGTAGTTTTCCTAATTTCTCTTTCTGAAGATTCATCGCTTATGTATAGAAATGCCTTAGATTTATGTGCATTGATCTTATATCCCACTACTTTACTGAATTCACTTATGAGATCTAACAGTTTTCTGGTGGAATTCCTGGTTCCTCTAAGTATACAATCATATCATCAGCAAATAGGGATAGTTGAGTTCTTCTTTTCCTATTCGTATCCCTTTAATTTCTTTGGTCTGTCTAATTGCTCTGGCTAGAGTTTCAAGGACGATATTGAATAGTGTTTTTAAATTTAAACTTTTTATATATAACTTGTTGGGTTTTTCCATATACTTTACTGTGGTATAATTAATTTATAAAAACTTGCATGCATTTAGGTTGTGTCCTAAGGAATCTTCAGCCCTTCCAGGATAATAAATGTATGCATTTCCCCCAGAAGTTTCTTCCTTCCCCTTTATTACCTCCTTGTTTCCAAGAAACTGCTGCTGTGCCTTTTCTGACTATAAAATTTTAATACATTATATAATCATACGTTTTTCATGTTCTTGTCTATCTTATAGTAGAATTTAGACTTTCACATCTTCTGTGTATTGCTTTCTTCCTTTTTAATACTGATTATTTCTTTGTGTATATTTTAATCTGCTTACCCATTCACTTATTCACCTCTGCTGTACATGCAGAACATACATGCAGAACTGTATTCGAATTTCTCTTGGTTGATGCCCAGAAGTGGAATATGTTGACCATGAGGTAGGTGTACACTTTAAGAATCTGCCAAACTCTTTCCAAAGAGATAACCACATTACATTCCCAACAGCATGTACAAAGTTACAACTGTTCCAAGTTTTCACCAGTCCATGTGCATAATCAGTCCTTTCATTTATTGTTAGTGTCTTTTTCTTGTACTGGGAATTGAGCTCAAGATCTTAAGCATGCTAGGTAAGTGTTGTACCTCTGAGGTACATCCAGTTCTCCTTTTCTTTAGTACTTTGTATTTTACATAAGAAGTCAGCCAAAATTCAGGTCATGATGATTTTTATCTCTTGTTTCAGAAGATTTTATGTTTTTTCACATACATTTAGATCTATGATCATTCCCCTTTAGTTGCTTATAGTGTTTAAGGCAGAGCTTGAAATTATTTATTTATTTGTTTATTTATTTATTTATTTATTTTTATTTTATTATACATATGGTCACAAAATTTTCCTGCACCATTTGTGGAAAAGATTCTCCTTTTCCCATCGACATGGCATGTTTGTCAAAACTTGCTTGACCACTTAGGTGTGAGTTTGCTTGTGTCCTCTGTCTTCACCTGGTCTCATTTTCCTTATACACTGTGATGTTTGCTGAGCTCTGCAATAATCTTGGAACTGAGTAGTGCTGTTCCTCCAACTTCTTTCTGCTGGTTTGACTCTTCTATACTCCACTCTTTTATTCCATTTTGATTCAGCTTTTCCACAAGACTTGCTGGGGTTATGTTTACAGATACAATAAATTAATAACTCAGTGTAAGGAATAATGGAGATTTTAAAAAATATTGAATCTTTTCATATATGACCATGACATATCACTCAATTTATTTTGGTCATTTAAATTTCTCTTAGTTTTGTTTTATGTGCACAGTTTTCCAGGTATAGGTCTTGAATTAATTTTTAAGATCTTCATTTTACTTATTTATTTATTTTTAATGCGTAATGTGCTTGGGATCTAACCCAGTAACTCATACATGCAAACAAAGCTCTCCAAAACCCAGCCACTGAGTAATTTTGGTCAAAAATGTTTAGTTTTTTTTTTTTTTTTTTTTTGCATTGAAAAGGACAGGAAGATAGCAAGCAAGCAGCATGTTTTTACAATAGCAAAGGTAATAAAGTAACAGATTCCTCTGAAGAGAAGGGGCCCCAGAGTCAGAGCCTGGACTCCTATAGAAAAGTACTGACTTGTTCTTTTCAAAGGTTTTGGGCCCTCCTCCTTTTCCTATCTCCTCTGACTCCAGGCTCTCTTTTATTTATTGTTGCTTCCTATTCCCATGCCCACACATCTATTTTAGTCCTTCTGTTGGGTCTATGCTCTTGTCCATGGGCACATTTGTCAGCTGGAAATTTGGCCTTATTGGCATACGCTCTGTGTTCTCTCACTGTCTGTCCTGCCTTTGGCTTCTTCCTTTGCCATCCTGTCCTTATTGCTCACACCATTCTAAATCTCCCTCAGGTTTTTATATTAATGTTTCTTTGATGGGTTGTGAAATTTATTCATAAGTACTTACACTTTTTGATATCTGTCATAAATGGTGCTACTTTAAAATTCAATTTCTATTGAGTGCAAAGAGGCATGCCTGCATTTCCAGCTACCTAGGAGGATAAGTAAACATAAGTAAAGCCAGTCTGCAAATTTTAAAATACAATTAAATGTGACTGAGTTTGTGAGTGTCCCTGAATTTCATCCTCAGAACAACCAAAATAATATTTTTGGTTGTTGTTCTTACAATATAGAAGTGCAATTGATTTAAAGTGATTTTTGCAGTGACATTAATTTTTAATTTTTTGTATAACTTTTATCTGCATAATTTGTCCATTTAATTGTTTTAATCTTTAATCAATAAAAATATTCTAATTATTTAGGAATATTTTGGAAACCGATAAAATGAAAGAACAAAGTTATAATGTTATATTTTTTATTTTTAAAATATATTTTTCTTGGACTTAAAACTCCAATATTTTTAATCATTTGATAACCATATTATTTGTTTTTTAAAAATATTTTATTTTGGAGTAGGTAAAAATTGATGTGCAGTTATAAGAAATAAATCAGAAATGTATACTTCACTCCATTTCTCTTAATGGTAAACCATCTTGCCTAACTAGTGTACTGGCACAATTGGTAAGTTGGACTCAGTGTGCTCCAGTTTAAGCCTAGTCAGATTCACCAGAGTTACATGTACTGGTATGTGTGCATGCTTCTGCAACTTTTCCATATATGACTCTTCACATGCAGATTTTCATTCAAGATTTAGATTTATATCATAAGCATCCCTTGCAAAGACTTTTGTGTAAGTTGGTATTATTTCCTCAAATTATTTGTAAAATCTGTACACAGTGATGCATGCCTGTAATGCCAGGTATTCCACCATGTGTGTTAATGAATTACACATTGTGTAAGTTTTGTGGATTGATTCTTTTTACCCAACAATATTCTTCAAGCAGGTTGCTGTGTCTGTCAGTAGTTTCTTCCATGTTATTGCTCAGTTGTACTCTGTGGCATGGACAAACAGCCCTTCATTGGCCAGCATCAAAAGTTCATGAAGATATTTCCAGTTTGGTGGGTGCTTATCAATCTTGCTGTGACATATTTATATTGTGATATTTGTGGAGCTGTTTCCATTTCCTTGGGATGGATGCCAAAGTGAGCCATTGCTGGGACCCATGTGTAGTTGTTTAAGAAGGTGTCAAAGTATTTTTAAAGGTGCTGTATAATTTTGCATTCCCACCAACATATGTAAAGTGATCTGGTTTCTCTGTCTTTTCACCAGACTTGTTTTTTTTTTTTTTTTCTGATGCATATGGATTAGCTTCCCATTGAGGTTTTATTTCTATGTTTGAAGTGGGTAACAAAAAATTTTCATGTCTTTACTTTCCCTCCTTTCTTGAATGAATACAGTTGATAATCCTGTAGATCTTGTATTCTATATTACATTAAAGTGATTTCTTCCTTGTATGAGCTTTTTAGTAGAAGATTATACATAGATAGTTGTGTTGATGCTGGACACAGCTTTCTTTTCTTTCAGAGTCTGGTTTTATATACTTTTCTTTATTGAAGTTGATAAAATTTCCAGAACTTTCCATTTATTTTTAGTGTGATGAGTTTTCATTATGAATTGTATTAAATTGTGTCCAATGCTTTGTTTTGCATCTCCTAGAAAATTATTGATATAAAAAGAATGATCCATCTTTACATTCCTAGGAAAATTCTCACTTGGTCAAGATGTACTGTCCATATTTTATATTTCCAAGATCAATTGTTAAAATTTTTAGAGGTTTTGCACATGTTTTCTTGAGGTATTTGGTCTATAATTAAGAAAACCTGGGCACATTGGTGCACATCTGTAATCTCAGGTACCCTGGAGGCTAAGAACAGGATGATTGCAAGTTCAAGGCCAAACTCAGAAATTTAGTGAGAACTTCTCTCAAATTAAAAACTGCTAGGGTTGAAGCTAAATGGTACAGCACTTGCCTACCATGTGTCATGCACTGGGTTTAATTTGCACTATAATAGAAAAATAAACTTTAAAAAAAAGTAAACCCACTTGAGCCTAGACTTAATGGAAATATTTCAGTCAATTCAAATTCTTTAATAGATACAGGGCTGTTCAGGTTATCTCTTTCTCACATAAGATTTTATATTTCTAGTCTGTTAGAAAATGTGTCTATTTTATCAATGTCAATGAATTTGTAGACCAAAAGTTGTTGTAATCTTTTTTTATTTCTGTATTCTAAATGTTCATATGATATCTAGTGATATTACAGTTGCATTTTCTAAATGTATTCTCTGGTGATCAGAGCATATAGTTTGCATAATTAGAATCCTTTTAATTTTATTGAGAGTTTTGTGGATTAGACTAAAGTTTTGTCATGAAAGTGTTCTTCCTTGTACCCTGGAAACCAGTAAATTTTGTCCTGTTGTTTTGGTGGAATGTTCCATAAATTAAATTAGGTCAAGTTTGTAACTGTTAAAATCTGTATCCTTACAAATTTTCTGTTTACTTTTTAACTGAGTGGATTGTTCAGATCTCAAAAAATAATTTTGTTATTTTTCCTCTTTTTTCTTTCTTTTTTTTTTTTTTTGGCACTGGGGATTGAACTGAACCACAATCCCAGCCCAATTTTGCATTTTATTTAGATACAGGATCTCACTGAGTTGCTTAGCACCTTGCCATTGCTGAGGCTGGCTTTGAATCATGATCCTACTACCTCAGCCTCCCAAGCTATTGAGATTATGTGTTTCCTCTTTATTTTTATCATTTTTTTCTTCATGTATTTGGCAGTCTTTAGGGGTGCAATGTTTAAGATCATTTTGTGCTCTTATGGATTGATCCCTTTCTTAAATAACCTTCATTATTCCTGATATGATGGTATCTACCTAGAAGTCTATTTTGCCCCATAAAAAATTTTCAAGAGCAGCATCCCTAGTAATAGGACTGAGTGACATCATAATATACCTCCTGACCTATTTCAAGGATAGGTACCTGTTACATAGTCAATTAGTGCATGTGACAGCTCTGACCTTGAGCACATTCTCTATATTTAGGGATGGTTCCAGCACCCTCATGTGTTCACATCCTACCCTCCAGATTACTCTTTCAGTGGTGTTGTTTCCCAGCTTATAGATGATGAGATATTCAGGTGGGTCATTCCTTGCCCAGTGGAGGACCCCTGATGGAGATCCCAGAGTCTGATTTCAAAGCTCTGTCAGTCACTTTGGCCTACTCACAGTGCTCTTCCTGAGGTGGTGAGCTGTGGGTTCATGATGTCTTTCCTTGGTTGAAGTAAATATTTTTTTCAGGAGAGAAGGTCTCAGAGGCATGTCTTAATGTTCACTTCTCTTCTCTGCTGTAAGTCTCATTTGGGCTCATCTTGGTAAGCAGTGAGGAGCAGAAACCAATTAATTGACTGAAGTGCTATTTGGCTGACCTTTGCATTTGACCTTTGCCAGCCAACTGTGCTCTTTCCCATAGACAGCATCTGCATTGTCCTTGGAGTATTCCCATGTTTACTGGATAAGGGACTGTTTCTGTGGAATGACTGAGCTGTCTTTTTTCCAATCAAGCCAGCAAAAATCCTTTTGTGACTTCTCTGTCACCATAGGCTTACACAGCTTATATTATTGCCAGCACTTAGAATATCAGTGTTCATGATTCACAGCACCTTTCAAATGTGTGGGCTGGATGGGATGTCCCCATGCATACACCAAGGGATAAGTTCCAGTGGGCTGTGTCTCCATCCAAAATCACTCATCTAGGAAGAACATGATGAGTAGGACCCAGCCTTCTGAGTCCACATTCATTACTTGGACCATGCTCACTCCTGCTTTATTTGGGATCATAGAATAGTCAACCCTCCCAGGATGCCCTGCACCAATCCTTCTGTAGGACTGCTGTGTCCTGAGCTGCTTCTAAGTTTATTTTATTTTTCATCAAGAAAACTTTTAAACATTCATGGAAGCATGATGAGATACATTTCCATGTACAGTAGTGTTCAGTACTTCTGGACTGCATGTTTAACCATTTAAACATGTAATACTAAAGCATAAGAATGCTTCACTTTTGCATTTTACTTACTATTGTACCTTTCTGTTTAATAGTTTGCTTGAATCAAAATTCAGATAAATGCCACACACTGTCATTTGTTGAGCACTATGTTTGTTTATCCCTTTCTTTTCTCTTCTTGTTTATTTATTTTTGTACAAGGAATTGACCCTAGGGGTGCTTAACCACTGAGCCATTTCTGTAGCACATTTTATTATTTGACACAGGTACTTGCTAATTTTTGTAGGGCATTATTAAGTTTCTAAGGCTCACTTTGTTTTGTTTTCTCTTGGCTTTGGTTTTGGTTTTGATTTTCAAAAATGATGTATTCATATTAATATTTTAAATGGCAAATACTGTTGTCAGCCTCACTACTCTAAAACTACTAATCCTGTGCTGAACTCCTCCTGGAGGTAAGTCTTAAGTGGTGGGAACAGAAATTTTCTTGTAGTAATAACATTAACAGGTCACTTTTGTTGACAACAGCTGGTACTAGGGTGTGCATAAACAACCATTTGCCTTGACACAAAATTCTTGGGGCTAAGGCTGATGTTGAAATTGCAATTAATAAAAAGAAAATTGCCACCTTTATGCCTCAGCATCCTAAATTGGGTTTCTTAGATTACATGTGAGTTTTTAAATTTATTTTGTGTATTATTTACAACATACATGTGGTTTTGAGATGTATATTCATATATATATATATATATATATATATATATGTAATCTTCTGAAACACTTCCTTCTGGAAAAATCTCTTTTTTGGTAGCAGATCCTGAGTCATTAGTTCCACCCCCTACTCTATCCCACACCACATGTCTTTTAAGAAATCTTTATGAAATGTGGACTTTTTTATTCATGCAGGCTTGGTCACTGAGAAGCCAAGTACTTTTTTGTCTGTTGTGTAGTTTGATGGAATGTTCAAACTTGATGGTCACCAATGGAGTTGAGAGTGTCTTCAAAGATTTGTGCTTTCTTTTCTCAGGTCTGTATTGGGAACAGAGGCCTATAAAGTATATTTACTCTCTTTACAAAGAATGAGGTTGCTGATTGACCATTTGGTGAAAGAAAAAATATCACAGCACTGAAGTAGAACAGAACTTTGAAGGAGTTATTTCAAGGAAACCTGAAGATAAATTTAGCATTCAACTGTAAGTTGTTTGTGTGTTTGTGTGTGTGCATCTGAGTCTGAGAGAGAAGCAAACCAACATTTCAATATACCCAAATATTAAGACATGAGACTTTAGTAATGTGGCTTTGAGTTATGCATTTTACAAAATCAGATTAAGATGGCCACAAACGTCTTCCAGGCTGAAGATGAATCTACTGGAAACTAATTTGTGCATTTGGCTTTGTTGATTTCAGGGGAAATAAGGAGAGTGGAGTTCAGCCTTCATATGGGGGCACAGTCATAGACACCATTAAAAAGCAGAATATTTGGTATTCTGGGTAAACATTTGGTGGCAGGCCAGCCCACCTTTCTTCCCAGAACCTTTCTCCTTTGATTCCTTTTTTGCCCATCTAGCCAATCTGTCATCCCTGATGAGCTTGCAGCTCTCTTGAGCCTACATTCTTCTAAGTTGTCTTTGCCTGTCCAGATCTGTCATGGGGTCCTCAGTGAGGGACACCACATGAGGGGGTAAGGGTCAAGATGAAGGCCAAAGAGGAAGGCAGAATCTTGCCCACATACAATAGCCTCTGGCAGAAAGTCCTATGTATTATAAGCTTTTTCTTTCCAGTTGGTCACAAAAGGCCAATTTTTATTTATTGTTTTTATCATTCAATGGGGGAAATGCCACTATTCACAAAGATCAGTAGCTTTAATAGGTGTACTTCTTGGGGACAGATGTGGAATCATAATGAGTGTCAATAGTAAATACTATTAGTGCCTATCATGATATAAGAACTTTTGAAAGAAAAAACATTCACTTCTTTTCAAAGATTCTCAATTTTTTAATGTATTATTTTAGTTGTAGATGCCGCCAATACCTTTATTTATGAGGTGCTGAGAATTAAACACAGTGCTTCACAAATACTAGGAAAGCTCTTTACCACTGAGCCACAACCCAGCCTTGAAATGTTCACTTTTATTTGAAGGGGGTGCATTTTCTTCTTTACACCAAATCCCCATCTTCCTTGAAACTCTGATCAAGAAATTAAGCCTGACATTCAACTTTCCAAGCACTGAAGCTGGTAGGAATGGTAGTCACATAGAACTACTAAACTCAGTCCAGTGTCAAAAAATTAGTTAGACTCTTTTAGATTGTTGGAATATTCTGACTAAAATACTTTCTTTACACTAATTAATCTAGAATTCACCTCCCTACAGCTTCTCTCCACTTGTCTCATCTCTACTCTCTGAAGGAAGGATCAATAAATTTCTTTCTTTGATATAATTTGGGAACTACTTATATCTGTGGGTGGAGAAAAAGTTGAAGTACATGTCAAGAGCCAACATAATCTAACATTAAATATCAAGTGGAAATAGTGCCTTGTCACCAATCCTATGAAACACAACTCGTACTTAAGTTTACAGTGCACCAATCAGAACGCTGCCTCTACATTACACAGGGGGAAAAGGCAATTTTACCAGATGTTACATGATCACTGTCAGACACATCAGAAACTCATCATCATCATACATGCTCCTGAAAACATTAAACAACACATTGTCACTTCAGTACTCATTCTTCACGATACCATGAATTACAAAATGCAAACTCCAAAAATGCAATATCACCTGATGTAAGAAAATTGGTGCCAGCACAAAACCTTAGGCATAACAGGAAACAAATATACTAGAAGTAATGCTATTATATACTCAAGAGTACACTAGATAGATTTTCCACATAATCATGTAACTATAAAAAGAATAGGAAGTAAAAAAATATGAACATAAAAAATTTAAAAGAAACAGATACATTTCATATTTGATAATGTAGGTAAAATTAAAAGTCACTATTAACTTAAGATCTCTTCATTTTATGTGGTAGGAGTACATGGGGGATGGAAAGATAGAATGAAACAGACAGTATTACCAAGATTTCTTCATTTCTTATCAGAAAAAAATTTTCTTTTACCTGCAGCTTCTCACAAAAATAAGCATATATTTCTACCAAAGCTCTCCTAAGGAACCTATAAATTTCTAAGTTATACATAAAATAATTAGTGAATGTGTTTTCTACTATGAATTACAGTAATATTGAGTTAATTTATTTTCTCTTCAGTCTATACCTAAAGTAATTATATAATTTGTATTGATAGCATAGATTGATATATGCCACCATAGTAGCATAGAAGCAGCAGTGTTCTGACTTGACCTGTATTAATCATCTTCCACTGTCAATATCTTCAGTGATAAAGAATTTGTACTTAAAAAAGACTGCCAAATGACTGCTAGGGAAAGTGTCCTGCAGTAGAGGAGAGCAGGAGGAATTCATCATCTGGGCTACTGTCAGTGACAAATACATGATTAATTTTAATGTTTTTTTGAATTTCCAAACTTGTTTCATTTTATAGCAGAGACCTCTGACTCAACCAATACTTACATGTTTATACTGTAATCAGTGAATTAAAGCCAGAGTTTCCCAGGACAAGCTCCCTTTTTCAACATAGAAATAAGACAAAACCCAGACTCCTGGATTTATGAACTCATTTATTCACTATAGATTAAATGTGGTCCTTTGCCATAATAGAGACATATTATCAAGAAGCAGTGATGACTAAAATATAAAACACACTCTAAGTGAGAATGGTTTAGATGAAATATTTAACATCTGCCAACAATAATCACCTAATATGTCCCGACCCACAGGACTGCAATGGGAAACTGGAGGATTGGGAGAGATAAGAGACACCAGAAATGGAGACAAGAGAAAAGCCTGATCAAGTCTCATTTATTGGGGGAATAAACCCAGTTAATATCAAGTACAAAAGCCAATCAGGGGAAAGCGCACGAAGGCAAAACTTGTCCGCGCACCAGAGCTCGAACAAGTAAGTATACTTGGCCAGTCATGAAGCACCATGCAATCTAGTCTGATACACGCCTGGTATTGTCTGACAGTTACGTGTGCAGGAGAGGCATGCCCCGCCAGCATCTGGCAGGTGCCATCTTATCTCAACATGTGGCGAGGCGGGGGCATTGCCTGCTGGCTCCAGACACTAATACACAGTTTTAAAGTTGGAAGAGACTTGAAAGTCATCCTTTCTTTTTCATATCATTGATGAAGAAGCAAAGGTAATGTACAGGGAGCAGAACTCCCTAAAGATCACCTGATAAACTGCTCATCAGTGACACAGCCAGGACTATAGAGCTGGATTCTCCCTTCTTCAAGCCCTGGTCCTTTTTCCTGATTAAAGAATTAAGTACAGTTCAAATATTTATAAAAAACCATGTCAGTGCTACAGAGATTAAGAAATGATATCTTATTATAAGTGCAAAATTATTGATATTTTATATATCAGAGCAGCAAGAACTTTGATTCCTATAAAAAATTATTAATGTGCATATTTTAGGCTTTATCACTAAGGTTAAGGACAATTTATAAAATATGACTTTTTCTTCCCTTCACATACAAAACTTTAAATTTTTATCCTACTAAGATAGAATTAAGTACATTCAAAGTCAGGATAGTCTTTTGAAAATGTCACAATTCTTAATCAATTTGGGGAGTAAAACCCCCAAAACTTGGAGATTCATAATCTTTTATAGGTATGAGTATCTTAATAAAACATGAAGTAATTATCGCAACCCAGTTTATGCCCTCTGCCTGTCTTTTTCAGGCTTCCGAAATTTATTTATTTATTTATTTATTTATTGTAAACAAATGGGATACATGTTGTCTCTCTGTTTGTACATAGAGTAAAGGCATACCATTTGTATAATCATAAATTTACATAGGGTAATGTTGGTTGATTCATTCTGTTATTTTTTCCCTTCCCCCAAACCCTCCCATGCCTCTTTTCCCTCTATACAGTCTTTCCTTCCCCCATTCTTGCCCCCCTCCCTAACCCTCACTCTAACCCTAAAACTAACCCATCCCACACCCCATTATGTATCATCATCCACTTATCAGCGAGATCATTCTTCCTTTGGTTTTTTGAGATTGGCTTATCTCACTTACCATGATATTCTCCAATTTCATCCATTAGCCTGCAAATGACATAATTTTATCATTCTTTATGGCTGAGTAATATTCAATTGTATATATATGCCACAGTTTCTTTATCCATTCATCAACTGAAGGGCATCTAGGTTGATTCCACAATCTGGCTATGGTGAATTGAGTAGCAATGAACATTGATGTGGCTGTATTTCTGTAGTATGCTGATTGTAAGTCCTTTGGGTATAGGCCAAGGAGTGGGATAGCTGGGTCAAATGGTAGTTCCATTCCAAGTATTCTAAGGAATCTCCATACTGCTTTCCAGAGTGGCTGCACTAATTTGCAACCCCACCAGCAATGAATGAGTGTACCTTTTTCCCTTCATCCTCGCCAACACCTGTTGTTGCTTGTATTCTTGATAAACGCCATTCTAATTGGGGTGAGATGAAATCTTAGGGTGGTTTTGATTTGCATTTCTCTTATTACTAGAGATGTTGAACATTTTTCCATATGTTTGTTGATAGCTTGTAGGTCTTCTTCTGTGAAGTGTCTGTTCATTTCCTTAGACCATTTGTCGATTGGGTTATTTGTAGTCTTAGTGTTGAGTTTTTTGAGTTCTTTATAGATTCTGGAGATTAGTGCTCTATCTGAAGTATGATTGCAAAGATTTTCTCCCACTCTGTAGGATCTCTCTTCGCATTTCTGTTAGTTTCCTTTGCTGAGAGAAAGCTTTTTAGTTTGAATCTATCCCAGTTGTTGATTCTTGCTTTTATTTCTTGTGCAACGGGAGTCCTGTTGAGGAAGTCTTGTCCTAAGCTGACATGTTGAAGCTCTGGACCTACTTTTTCTTCTATAAGATGCAAGGTCTCTGGTCTGATTCCGAGGTCCTTAATCCATTTTGAGATTAGTTTCATGCTCAGTGAGAGATATGGTTTTAGTTTCATTCTGTTGCATATAGATTTCCAATTTTCCCAGCACCATTTGTTGCAGAGGCAATCTTTTCTCTATTGCATATTTTTGGCCCCTTTGTCTAGTATGAGAAAATTATATTTATTTGGGTTTGTGTCCGTGTCCTCTATTCTGTACCATTGATCTACCTGTCTATTTTGGTACCAATATCATGCCGTTTTTGTTATTATTGATTTGTAGTAGAGTTGAAGTTCTGGTATTGCAATACCCCCTGCTTCATTTTTCCTGCAAAGGATTGCTTTAGCTATTCTGGGTTTCTTATTCTTCCAGAAGAATTTCATGATTGCTTGATCTATTTCTGTAAGGTACGTCATTGGGATTTTAATTGGAATTGCATTGAATCTGTATAGCACTTTTGGTAGTATGACCATTTTGACAATATTAATTCTGCCTATCCAAGAACATGGGAGATCTTTCCATCTTCTAAGGTTTTCTTTAATTTCTTTCTTTAGTGTTCTGTAGTTCTTATTGTAGAGGTCTTTCACCTCTTTTGTGAGATTGATTCCCAAGTATTTTATTTTTTTCGAGGCTATTGTGAATGGGGTAGTTTTCCTAACTTCTCTTTCTGAAGATTCATCACTTACGAATAAAAATGTATTAGATTTATGAGCATTGATCATATATCCTGCTACTTTACTAAACTCATATATGAGTTCTAAGAGTTTTCTGGTGGAATTTCCTGATTCCACTAAGTATATAATCATATCATCAGCAAATAGGGATAGTTTGAGTTCTTTTCCTATTCGTATCCCTTTAATTTCTTTGGTCTGTCTAATTGCTCTGGCTAGAGTTTCAAGGACGATATTGAATAGGAGTGGTGAGAGAGGGCATCCCTGCCTTGTTCCAGATTTAAGGGGGAATGCTTTCAGTTTTTCACCATTAAGAATGATATTAGCTATGGGCTTAGCGTAGATGGCCTTTACAATGTTAAGGAACGTTCCCACTATCCCTATTTTTTCTAGTGTTTTGAGAATGAAGGGTGCTGTATTTTATCAAATGCTTTTTCTGCATCTATTGGAATAATCATGTGATTCTTGACTTTAAGTCTGTTAATATGGTGAATTACATTCATTGATTTCCTGATGTTGAACCAACCTTGCATCCCTGGGATGAAACCCACTTGACATGGTGCACTATCTTTTTAATATGTTTTTGTATGTGATTTGCTAAAATTTTTTTCAGAATTTTTGGTTCGATGTTCATTAAGGATATTGGTCTAAAATTTTCTTTCCTCGATGTGTCTCTGTTTAGTTTAGGTATCAGGGTGATATTGGCTTCATAGAATGAGTTTGGGAGAGTTCCCTCCTCTTCTATTTCATGGAATATTTTGAAAAGTATTGGAATGAGCTCTTCTTTAAAGGTTTTGTAGAACTCGGCTGAGAACCCATCAGGTCCTGGACTTTTCTTTGTTGGTAGGCTTTTGATGACTTCTTCTATTTCATTACTTGAAATTGGTCTATTTAAATTGTGTATGTACTCCTCATTTAGGCAATTCATATGTCTCTAGAAACTTGATATCTTCAAAATTTTCTATTTTGTTGAGTATGGATTTTCAAAATAGCTTCTAATTATGTTTTGTATTTCAGTCGTGTCTGTTGTGATATTTCCTTGTTCATTCCAAATTTTGTTGATTTGGGTTTTCTCTCTTCTTTTCTTTTTAGTGTGGCTAAAAGTTTATCAATTTTGTTTATTTTTTTGAAGAAACAACTATTTATTTTGTCAATTTTTTGTATTGTTTCTTTTGTTTCAATTTCGTTGATTTCAGCTCTGAGTTTAACTATTTCCTGTCTTCTACTACTTTTTGTGTTGGTCTGTTCTTCTTTTTCTAGGGTTTTGAGCTGTAGTGTTAGGTCATTTATTTGTTGAGTTTTACTTCTTTTATTGAATGCGCTCCATGAAATAAATTTTCCTCTAAGTACTGCTTTCATAGTGTCCCAGAGATTTTGATATGATGCTTCTTTGTTCTCATTTACCTCTAAGAATTTTTTGATTTCCTTCCTAATATCTTCTGTTATCCATTCATCATATAATAGCATATTATTTAATCTCCAGTAGTTGGAGTAATTTCTGTTTTTTACTCTTTCATTTATTTCTAATTTCAATCTATTATGATCTGATAGAATACAAGGAAGTGTCTCTATTTTCTTGTATTTGCTAACATTAGATTTGTGGCATAATATATGGTCTATTTTGGAGAAGGATCCATGTGCTGCTGAGAAGAAAGTGTATTTACTCTTCGTTGGATGGTATATTCTATAAATGTCTGTTAAGTCTAAATTATTGATTGTGTTATTGAGTTCTATCGTTTCTTTTTTCAATTTTTGTTTGGAAGATCTGTCCAGTGGTGAGTGAGGTTTGTTAAAATCACCTAGTATTATTGTATTATGGTCTATTTGGTTTCTGAGATTGAGAAGGATTTGTTTGACATACATTCTGAGCCACTGTTTGAGGCATATATATTTATGATTGTTATGTCTTGCTGATTTATGGTTCCCTTAAGCAGTATGAAATGTCCTTCTTTATCCCACTGAGTAACTTTGGCTTGATGTCCACATTATCTGAAATTAGAATATATACTCCAGCTTTTTTGCTGAGTCCATGTGCATGGTATCTTTTTCCCCATCCTTTCACGTTTAGTCTATGGGTATCTCTTTCTATGAGATGAGTCTCTTGCAGGCAACATATTGTTGGATCTTTCTTTTTTATCCAATCTTCCAGTCTTTGACTTTTGATTGATGAATTCAGGCCATTAATATTTAGGGTTATTATTGAGATATGATTTGTATTCCCGGTCATTTGACTCATTTTCTTCATTTATTTGTTTATTTTTGACACGACTTGGTTCCTCTTTATTTGAGAGTTCCTTTAGAATAGCTCCTCCCTTTGCTGATTTGCTTCTTTGTTTTTCATCTCTTCTTCATGGAATATTTTGCTGAGAATGTTCTGTAATGCTGGCTTTCTTTTTGTATATTCTTTTAGCTTTTGTTTATAATGGAAGGATTTTATTTCATCGTCAAATCTGAAGGTAAGTTTTGCTGGGTATATGATTCTTGGTTGGCATCCATTTTCTTTCAGAGCTTGAAAAATTTTGTTCCAGGCCCTTCTAGCTTTTAAGGTCTGGATTGAAAAATCTGCTGATATCCGTATTGGCTTCCCCCTGAATGTAATTTGATTCTTTTCTCTCACAGCCTTTAAAATTCTGTCTTTATTTTGTATGTTAGGTATTTTCATTATAATGTGCCTTGGTGTGGGTCTGTTGTAATTTTGTGTATTTGGAGTCCTATAAGCCTCTTGGACTTGATTTTCCATTTCATTCTTCAGATTTGGGAAATTTTCTGATATTATTTCTTCAAATAGATTGTTCATTCCTTTGGTTTGTTTCTCTAAGCCTTCCTCAATCCCAATAATTCTCAAATTTGGCCTTTTCATGATATCCCATAGTTCTTGGAGATTCTGTTCATGATTTCTTACCATCTTCTCTGTTTGTTCAACTTTGTTTTCAAGGTTAAATATTTTTGTCTTCAATATCTGAGGTTCTGTCTTCCAGGTGTTCTATCCTATTGGTTGTGCTTTCTATGAAGTTCTTAATTTGGTTTATTGTTTCCTTCATTTCAAGGATTTCTGTTTTTTTTTTCAATATCTCTAACTCTTTATTGAAATGGTCTTTTGCTTCCTGTATTTGCTCTTTTAACTGCCGATTGGTGTGTTCATTTAATGCAGGCATTTTCTCTTTCATTTCATCATTTGCTTCCCTTATGTTAATTATTTACATTCTGAACTCCCTTTCTGACATTTCTTCTGCCATGCTGTCATTGGATTTTATTGATGTAACATCCAGAATTGTTTGAGGCAGATTCTTCCCTTGTTTTTTCATGTCATTCAGGTATCGGTGGACTGCTGAGATGTTGCAGATTTCCTCTAGTGACTTATAATGTCCCTGAAGATTGCTAGTGTATCCCCTCTTATCCTTCAGTAGTCTGAAGTCTTGGAGGAAGTTGATAATGTGGTGCTCCCCAAGGAAGCTGCCTCTCTAGGGATGGTGACCCTCAGGTGGGGTATATTCCCTGATAGTGGGCAGAGGTGCCTCCACTTGTTGACCAATGGTCATCCAAAGGGGTACTAGGCTGCGGGCTGAGGCAAGGCCTGTTTGGGCCTGTGTCTCTGGTTTTATTGTCCTTGTAGGAAAACCTCACCCGGCAGGGAAGACTCACCTGGTGGGGAGGTCTCGCTGGTCAGTTCCCCTCTTAGAGGTTCCCCTCAATCCACAACTACCACCTCAGCAGGGCAGCCTTCCCAGGCAACGTTCCCAGGGGCCCGGACCTACCTCTTGGGCCTGGGAGCCTCACCCTTTGCAGACGAGTCTCCTTAGGCTGCCTCTCCTCAGAGAATCTGCCCGCAGTCCTGGAACCTTCGCTCCGCCCCTCAGCTTGTCTCTGCAGCTCTTCCACCAAAAACCGCCTAGGACCTGGGACCCTGTTCTGCACCTAATCGCCTGCCTATGCAGGCCGTCCTCTGGGCAGCCGCCGAAGCCTGGCAGTTTACTCTGAAACCAAGCGCTGTGCTGAGCAGCTTCCCCTGCAAAGTTCCCAGTGGTCCGTGTTTACCGCTCCAGCGGGGGGAGGGGTGTCTCATCGAGCAACTCTACTTCACAAAGTTCCCTGCATTCCGGGGGTACTGCCCCATCCAGGACACCTCCCCAATGGGAGAGACTCACCCTTCGGCTTTGAGTTGGACCCAAGTCACTCACTATCTCCTCTTTTGAATCCTGAGTCCTGGAGCAACAAGAAATGCAGCCGCCCTCTAGTCCACCATCTTGAAAACCCTCCCAGGAATTTATTAAATTATTTGAATGCAATAATTATTTCCCCTCTGAGATTTAAATACTAGGCAACAAAAAAGTCTCTGAAACTTAACTGCCCAACAACTTGTAAATTGACTCAACTTGTAAGCCATTTGCTGAACAATATCAATTCCCACATTAAAAAATAAGTAGGGGCTTTTGTTGTGGCTCAGTGGTACAGTGCTTTCCTAGCATGTCTGAGACCCTGGATCAATACTCATACCAGTTGAGTATTTATAGCACCAGTTGACCAGTTGGTCAGTTGAGTATTTTAACAAAAAGTTTTGCAGAGCTTTAAAGCAGAGAATCCAAATGTGTGGTGGTTTCTGTGTCAGAGTAACAGTTTGACTGTCAACTTGGAGAGTACTGTGTGTGATCATCATGGGCAGGGTGAAATTTGAGGATTGAGATTCAGAATTCAAACACTGTGGTAATTCTGGTCAAGTCTCATGGTGAGTGGCTGGGTAATTAGTTCAGGGTGCTGCCATGTCCATTCTCAGGGGTTCTTTTATGGGTGTTAGGTGAGGAGGTTGCATGTGGTAAGGTTGATAGGAGTCTGGGTCTGGTGTTCCTGATATGATTTGGAATGTCCACATATGTCCAGGTACTAGTTGGTTTATTTTTTTAATAAGTGAATGCACATGGGCTGGGGAGATAGCTCAGTTGGTAGAGTGGTTGCCTTGCAAGCACAAGGCCCTCGGTTCGATTCCCCAGCACTGCAAAACAAACAAACAAACAAACAAACAATCAAAAAAAATAAGTGAATGCACATAAATTATTTATCAGTTGTACCTGATGGTGACTTCAGGCAGATGGTGGTGATTTAATGATACAAAGAAGGTGTGGTGCCATCTATCTTAAGACTTTTACTCAAAATGGAGTAGCTATGGAAAATTATTTTTCTACAAGATGTAGTAATTCAAGTTGAGGCACAGCCTGAAAACTACTGTTCCATACACCATGAGATATGTAGAAAAGTCTCAAAGAAGGTTGTGTGCTGATGCTCAAAATCTAAGAATGCACAATCCAGGGACTTGAGTCCATGCCCTAAATTTTTAGGAATCATATTTTATGTTTTTATTGATGATTCACATAACATAAAATTTAACATTTTAAAATATATGTATGAATGTCTTTAATGTATTCACTATCAATTCTTTTGAGGATGGAGCATTTGTGACAATTCAAGAGATGCAGATATCCCAGTGCAGGCAGAGGGTACAGAGGACCTCAAACAGGACAAGGCACAAACAGACAAAGCCGTGAGTGCTCCCAACCTCATGCATCTAGTTGTGAGAATTTGGCCTCCTCCCAGACCTATGTACAATTGAGGAAAAGCAGGTAGGCAAGGATCTGCTTGGGCCTGCCTCTGAGAGGTACTCTATTGACCTCTCAGGTCAAGGTGGGATTCTGCCAGGGTCCAGCCCTAGCAGGAGTCCATGGGTTCCACACAGGTAAACGGGACAAGGGGAGACAGCGTCGGCGATGGATGGAGAATGAAAGACACAGACTCTAGTTCTGGTGCAATCACTCTAACTTTATTCTGGGGAAGGCTGAGTTTATATACATTTTTCTTCAGGCTATAATGGCAGTCTTGTGGTTAATATTAAAGATGTTTCCAAAGCATAGGCAGAAAACAGCAACCTTACAGATTATCCTTACCTGATCACAATTGTTTTAAGAATATCTAACTACGTCAATGAGCTAATACAATGTTTATTTCCTTAATATCTAAACTCTATGTGACATAAGACTATTCTTATTATTCTCATGGCTGAAGCAATAGACAAGTAATCTCATGTGACCATCTCTACTAGGTCCATCTGGTTAATATCTAATTTGCTGAGTTAAGGGCTACAGGAGGGCAGCAGTCGCAGTGGTTATTGTGTACCAACGTTTATTATAGGGGTGACCTATTCTTTGTAGGAAGGAAAGAATGTTGTGAAACCTTATTTTTTTACCCTACCACCACACATAAACAAAACCATCATTTGAATTTCACCAGCCTGTTGCAGACAAAGGCAGATCTATAACTATTTTCTCCAGAGGCTTTCAGGGGCTCATTGCATGGTTGCAAAGTTATTTTTAATTTTGTTAGTGGTAAAGACCTATTGTTTTTCAGATTGTAGGTAATATTTTCTGGAATTTTTGTTGTATTCCCCTCATCCCCTTAAGCAGTCTGTTCAGACTGAAATGAGTAATATATTATCAGAAAAACACAGCAGAGAAAACACCATGCTCCGGAGCAAAACATCCGGCAATTCCTTTTAGTATGAGCCTTTGCAATCATCCTCCAGAGGATCTTTGTCAAGCACTGGTGGAATTCCAGATGCCCACGCAGGATTCTTGTGCTTCTAGATGTCTCTGACACTGTCCTAACTTGACCTCAGCTTGGGGTGGAAAGGGGAACTGGGAGACTGTTTGCCTTTGGCAGAACCTGGGGTCTGTGTTTGTCTGAGGTTAACCTCATCCCTGCCCCTCCACTCTGGATATCCAGTAAAGCTACACCCACCACCATTCTTGCTAGTAAAGGTCCTGGAACAGTGTAGAGGCAGGCATGGGTGAATCACCTCATGTTGCAAAAGGCACATATGGGCTTTCCAGGACTGGGATCCCCTGTACCTGAATCTTCTTCTCCACAAGATAAATGAGGCAAAGGTCACACATACAGGAAAAAAGCAGCAGAACTATGTAGACTTTTGCACAGCATGAGGAGGTGAGGGAGATGCCTTCCAGGATGCCCACTTGCTCCTCAGATTCACGTGATAAATTGCACTTCTGAAAAGCAGTGTTTTCAAAATTCTCTGAACATTCAGCAATGGGGACTTGGTAGGGGCAGGACAACAATCAAGATGGGTAGAGAAAAATGGTGGACCCTGTACCCAGCCAAGTAGAACTATGTCTAAAGCGTTGGGGCCTGGTGGACCCCACAAAACCACATCTGCATTGAAAAGCACATGGAGGAATGGGCTTCACCCACTCTCCAAGTGGCCCCTTGAATTCACTTCCAGGTAACCCCCAAAGCACAGAGCAAGTTACACAAGACACCCTAAAAATGAAAACACACAGAGTTCCCCCATCCCCATGTCATTTAAATTAATTTGGTTGCCCCATAGAAAACAACAAAGTATATTTAGTTTTTTCTGTGTACACATATATAGATTCATTTATGGAACCCACTTCTCACCTTTATGGTGGCAGGAGCTGGGGATGCTAGAAGAGGTGAAAATAAAGGGCTCAGAGAAAGTGAAAGAAGTGGAGAGGTAGCTACAAAGAAGGGAATGGATCCCTTTCTTTCAGTTGGGGAGCACAGGAGCTCCACTGACACTCATCCTCCACCCCCAGCTGGTAGGAGGATGGTGTCTGCAGGCAGTTTGAGGCACCCCAGTTGACAGCTCTGGTGGCCCCACTGGCTGTTGAAGGAGGAGTGAAGGGGGTAGGGTAGGCACCAGGAGTGAGGGTGTTGGGAACTGGGAGAGCCATGAGAAGGAGTGGCAGGGCTGGGTAGTGAGGAGAAAGTGGCCAGCAGTGTGGCAGAGCTAGGAGCCTTGTTGCTCTATTAATTAACCCGATGAAATTCTTTTTTTTTTCAATGAAATTCTTTATGACATATTAGATATTTCTGATTGGACTGCTTTTGTAACCCTTTTTAAAAATAATCTTACAGTCCTTTTGAAGATGGCCAGGATTTTTACAATTGTAAGAAAGTTTGTGGGGAAGTTTAAAGCATCAGCCAGTAAAGCTGCTTTATGAGTTTCAGTTACAATATTTTGACATGCCTTTATTAAACCAGAAAATGCAGTATCCACTTTATGGCAAATAGATTTTATTACTTACTTACAATCTTGGTTGGCATTTACATAAGTCAGTTGTTTAGTCAGAATATTGGCAGCTTCCAAATTGTCTACTTGTCTTTCAATAACTTTACTCAATTCATTAAGAAAATTAATGAAAGGCTCTCCTGTGACTTTTCCAATTGCAGCAATGGACTTGGAAGGATTTCACATGTCTGGGATCCTCCTCCATGCTTTACAAACTAAGGTTCTAATCTGGCAATGGCAGCTGTTGGCAACTGAGCTTATTGTTGTAATGTCCTTCTTAGTCCCTTGCCAATCAAGTCATCATAATCAATATTAACATTGCCTTGAGCATTATCCTCAGCTTGAACGCAGGCTAAATCAGAGTATTCTTGTACAAACACTGTATTTTGGGCAGGAGAAGTAACCATTTTCACCAAAGGTTTCTGATCATTGGGAAACAAGGCATAACCCTTACCCAGCAACTTTATCATATTAAGAGTGAAAATTACTATTTTTTCCACTCTCCAACACCATTCTTTTTATTTTGTTAACACAGCAAAAGGCAATTTTTCACATTCTGACTGATTAGCATTATTTAATCTAATGGTGTAGACAATCAAAGTATGAGTTTCTCCCTCTGCAGTTGCCTGCCTGAGACATTCAGATAAATGAGACTGGACTGGGGGAGGAAAAGGAAGAGGGAGAAGAGTAGGAATGCAAGGAGATGGCTGAGAAAAAAACTTCAATCTTAGAGACTACTGGAGAAGCTTGTAGCTCTGTCAATGCTATTTTTGAGATAGGATCTCAACAATAATACCAAGCATTCAACACAGATACAGGAGCCCTTGTCTCCTCATGCAATACTTTACCTATATATTCTCAATTTTGGGGTCTTAAGAACCCACTCCTCTGATTCCATGGACAGTAAAAAATCTATTTCACATAGCAAAGCAGCAAGATCAGAATTACTTACAGTACATTTAGCATTATGAAGCAAATAAAGTTTAGCTCTATGATGACATTGAGTGTCAGAGAGTGAATTCCCCATAACTTACCAGTGGGATCAGTACCAGCCAAGAGTGATGCACATCAAAGCCTGTTTTAGGCAGTAAGATATCTCCTTTTCCCATCAGCACATCCAGAAGTGTCCCTGTTCAGCACCCCAGCTGTAAAGGTTAATTGAGGTCCAGCTAAAAGGATTAAAGGAAGAGCTAATAAAGAGGCAAGCACACAGGATGGTGAAGAGCAAGAAGTGGTTTCTGTGAAAAAGCCAGTCTAGTTTATTATCTATTCCAGGGTCATATCAAGTAACTAAGGTTACATAGTACAGTTAGCTTTGCACATGTGCAGATCACATAACTTGCTTGCTTCTTGGAGTCCACTAGTACCAAAGGTTATTATAATAAAAAATATCTCCAGGCCTCAAGGACAGAGGAATTGCAGAGCATTCCCAAGCCATTCAAACAGAGCACCTTTTGTCCTGAGGAGTTTGCTGAAATCAAAGAACTCTCACTCCTCTGTACATTGAGTGACCTGAAATCCCTCCTTTTTTCTGCTGTATGATATCTGCAATGTGAAAAACCTGTGGCCAGTATGAAGTGAGACAGAATAATCTAGTTTTGGACACTTTTTGGTTGGAGCTTTCTGCTTTCACTCAGCATGTTATTTCTTCTAATTTTGGGTCTGAGGAGAAATATTATTAGGAAATTTAATCCCTCAACACTACCATGCAAAGAGATAGACCAGGCCCTGTAAGTCACTGATATCAGTGAACCCATAACCCTCAAATCTGTAATGCAGCTCCTGTAAAGTGAGGTATGATGGAGAGAGTCAAACTTGAGGGTGTAGTTCCAAAAGCACATGTGCTTCATTTGTAGTATTTTATAAGTCACATAAAGGTAATATTCTCAAAAGGTTGTTATGTTATTAATATCAACTTCAACTCTTTTTGTGATATCAGTGTGAATACTAGAAATATTTAAAATACTCATGTGCCTTAGGTGTTGTTTTCATTGAATATTAATGCTTTAATGGGTTATTTCCCATTCATAGTTTAGTCTGTCTTCTACCAAGAGCAGAGAGCAGAAAAGTTAAATAACATTTTATAGTAATTGCCATTATATTATTTTTATTCAGGAATAATATACTAGTATATATAATCCATAAACAGATTTGGCATTTACAGCAGGTTAAATGCAAGTGTTCTACTGGTAGGAGTAGATCCCACTTCTAGAAGGAAATATTGCCTTAAAATAGCAGCAGCTTGAGTCTCAGGTGTGCAATTCCCAGACCACAAAGAAAAAAAAAATTAAGCTGCACACAATCACCTGTCATTCTGGCCTTATTCTTTTCTGGATTGGATATTATCCACTGTGAATCACACACAAGTCTCCTTGATCTCAGACTTAAGAGGAATGATCTGAATCCCCATCCAATCAGAAGCACTTAGATCTGTCCAATGCATGAACTGCCAGGGAGTTGGGGATGGGTTTCCACTGGCTTCTCTGTTTCTACTGAGTCCACCATATCTGCCTTCAGCTGATAGGCTTCACTCTCCTGCTTTGGAGACCCAGGTTGATCCACTGTGCAGGGGTTGAATATCTCTAGGGAAAAGTACTGGCTCCTGAGACCCCAGAAATGGTGAGTGGGCAGTGGCATAATGAGTCTGGGGAGGAGGCTGATGGTAAGGTGGGACTGGCTGATGCAGAAACAGGAGATAGCAAACTGGGACTCTGTGTAGTCTCTGGACTCTGCAGGCCTGAGCCCTCCTGTGGGACAGTGTACCCTCAGTCCTGCTGGCCATCCAGATGGGGAGCACATCAGTGGCACAGACCCCTCACTGCCTTCCTTATCCTTGCAGGGTATCCTCAAGGATACCATACCTCAAATACTCTCTGGCATGTGTGTGCCTGTGGCCCAGCATCTTCTTGGTTCTGGTGATTAACAGGTGGGCCCATTATCATGATCAAATCTCCACATGCCATTTTTCTTGCAGGAGAGCAGCTGTGGTTTATAGGAACCTCACTTCCTCCTGAGCTAGTTAATTTTCAATTTTACTTTCTTCCTTACTTTTATTTTTATGGTGTTGCTAGAAGTTGAACCTCAGGATACTTTACTACTGAGGTATATCCATAGTACTTTTATTTTTTTTTATTTTGAGACAGGGTCTAGTTTAGTTCATGAGTTTGGATTTGTTATGGTTTGATTTTTGTAGAATTTTCTATTACAATTAACCATATAATTTTTTTCAAAATGTGTATTTAGTTTCTATTGTGATTCCTTGATGATTATTATAATAGTATAATTTCACAATATACATGAATGCACTCCTTTTCCTCTTATAATTGAAAAATTTCTTGGCTAAAATTATGTGTAATTTTGTGAATAAATCTTGGAACTTCATAAGTTGGTTTCTTATTTCATTAAAAGTAAAATGTGAATGTTTTATAATTGCATTATGCTTACACATAATATTTGGGTTCATTTTGACATAATCATAGAAACATGGAATATGGTTTGCTCCATTTTATTACCCAGTAGTTCCTCTTTTCCTCTTTTCTTACCATTTCCTCATTTTCTTTTATTTATAGTTTTATAAGTTATTGCTTTATAGATACACAAAAGTAGAATTTACTCTGATATATTTATATAAGTACATAACAATTTTACTGAGATATATTGTAGGATAATTTAGGAAAAAATTGTCTTCTTTGTAATGATGAGTTTTCTCATCTGCACATGGGATGTGTAAGTGAGTGTGTTATTTGCTTCCAATATTTATTTTCTCACAAGTTAAACATTTTTTTCTTTCTAAACATGTATACATGTGAATTTTAATGTTTTATTAATATTATACATATATAAAACTTAAACATGGTATTGTATATTTCTTAAACTGGACATAGTGAGTGGCTTCTAGTAACCATTTTTTTCTACAGATTATTTTTTATTTCTTCCAAGATGCACACACATTTGAACCATGCTCCTAGGTTTGTATGTTTGGGGTTTGGATGAGTTCTGTTGGGTTCTTACATGTTATCATGGTCACATATGCTGTAATTTCTAAAGTCTCTGTAACAGTGAGCATCATATATCTTCATTAGCAAGAGTTTCCACAAATGATAATAAACTCCTCCTGAGTTTATGAATATTCATTTGCTTTATATCACCATCAATATTAGAGTTTGTCTATAGCAAAATTTTATTTTATATTTCTCTAAATATTTCTAATATTTCTTTGGATTTTGAAATATTATGTTTATTGAACACTTAGATATAGATATTCCCTGTATTAGTTGACAGCTCAAGGCATTTGCCTGTGATTTTTTTGTGGTTTTTGTCTTCAAAAATAAAAAAAAATGTATTCAAAAAGGCAGATAAATTTGGATTCCAAAGGAAAAAAAAAGATTTTGCTTCTAATTAATAAAAAAAACTTATATTTTATACCCCTGAGTTTGTACTGTAGGTATCTTTTATGTTTTGTAGTTGGAGGTTATTTCAAATAAAATCTAGGGATTCTCTTAGGAAATTCTAACAGGAAATATAAATAAGGAAAATCTCACTTTCCTATGGATTCAGAAAAGTGAATATTTTTACTAAAAATCATTGGTTAAGTAAATTCTTGAATGACACATTCACTAAAACAGCCACTCCTCTTCCTTAAATGTTGGGACTAATGACACATTAACTAACTCAGGCTGATTCCTTTCTTCCTGGCGAGTGAGCAAGATCAAGGCCTCAAAGGCAGTTTCAAAAGTTAATGATAATAAATCAGACCACCGCCAGGGATTCCATGAACGTGATCAGCTCTGGTTGCCATATTGTCCTATGGGACTCTCACCTGCATTAACTCCCCATGCCTTGCTGACCTTTAAGCTGATTGGTTCCTGCATAGCCTCCACCCTACATTAAAGCTGTGTGACTTCCTCAATAAACAATTTCCTGCTGTGACTGGTGTCCCTGATGCATCTGATTGTCCTACGCCCAGAGGGCTGGGTGCGGGTGGTCAGTCGGCCCTACCTTTCCCACTCTGGCCTTGTTGGAGAGTGCCCCCTTCTCTTGCCTCTGGTCAAGAAGAGCAAGGGGGCTAAAGACCCCAACACTTAAAGATTTATTTTATAATGTTTTTGACAGTGAATTATGCATTCTCTTTTCTGGATTTTGGACACAAAATTTTATAGGATAAGATTTGGCAAATCCTAGATATATGCATCATAATTTATTGTTTTCTAAATATATAGTAGATATATAGTAGAGATATATAGTACAGATAGCAACCAAAGGACATATATTTTTGGAAATAATTACATATTTTTTCTTCAAAAGTTCTCTTGAGTAGTTTAGATTTATTTCTTTTATGAGTCATATTCAGACTCTGGGCCTGTGATGTGCTTTTCTGCACCCTGTAATTTCCTAGCATTAACTTGAAGAAATCTAGGTTGATAGCTCAGTTTCTGGAGTTACTTAACATGAAAGATGAAAAAAATACATTTGTTCTGCTCCTGGGATGTCTTTCCCAGTTACTCTATTCAAAATGGAGAGAAAATAATATTTCTCCAGACACATCCTCTATATCAGGAGCAAATCAACCTTTGAGGAGCTTTGAAGGAATTTCATATAGTTCTGCCTCTGGGTAGTTATCTCTGTGCAGCTGAATTGTCATTTAATATCCAGAAACTTGTGTTTTCTCATCACTAAAATGGGAATAGATTTAGAGGACATAGATGAATCGTGCTCCTCATGGAGGTTAGTAATACATGTATGTCACGAGTGGCAAGGAGGAGTCAATGAGTAAATTTGGCCCAAAATCAATTGGCTTTTATTTGATGCTGATCACACAATTATTTATAGTTATTCTAACTTTTAGTCACACCAAAATCACACATAACTTAATCACTAAATTATTATAAGCCCCGAATAACAAGACTCACTCCTTACTGAGAGCCATTTCTAAGGTCCACACCTGTGTGACATGTCTTGAGTCAAAGGGCAGTGACTCCCAGAGGTCAGTCAGGAAGACAGTTCAGGAGATCTCGCTGGGGAGCTCCCTCCGGCTGGAGTCCTGATCAGCAAGGATGGTTGGAAGGCAAAGGAGGGTGGCGAGGTCGTGGCAGGCAGTCCAGGCAGAGACGTCTCAGGCAGGATGCACACAGGCAGCTCTGCTGTTACTTCCACAGGAACATCTCGGTCATGGTCAGGATGATGTATGTTCCAGCAAGCAATGAGCAAGTCAATTAGTCCCCTTCAGGCTTGGCACAACACTGGAGTCATTGGTGTAAAACGGCGACTGGAGCTAGGCTCATTCTGAGTCCTTTTAGTCAATCTTGGGGCAACATCACATCATTACCTCATTACAGCACAGAGCACTCAAGTTACTTTTTGCAAGTTACACAGCACAGAGTCAAGAAGTTGTTTTTTGTAAGTTACACAGCACACAGAATGTCACACATTTAACTTTGCTCCTTACAGTGTATGTGCTGTGGCCACAGCTGACAAAGCACCTGAAGAACACTGTGTAAATACTGATTGTTTAACTATTAAATGCCAATTCCATGAATTTTTTTTCAAAAGCTTATAATAACCTTTTCACTGTAGGCATGAATGCCATCCACAATCCCAACATAAAAGGTTGAAGTTTCCTTGTCTAAATTCCAAATTTGAATTCTCTAGTGGTTAAAGGTGATACAACTAATTGTGTTTCTTAGAGTGCTTTTACTCTGTGTCCCCAATAAAAGAGTGGTCTGTTCCATGCCTCTATCACCCATGTTCAACTATATTTAGAAATGACCTAGAAATCTGTATTTTTTTCTGGAGGGTTTAGATTAATTCTGGCTGGTGTCATTACTTGTTATAAACTGAACCAGGATTTTCCCAGATTCTAGAAAAGAAACCCCAAAACAACCAGGTACTTAAAAGGTTTTGTTTATATGTAATATATGTGCATATTTTATGAATACAAATAAGTTCAGGCAAGTCTCTTACCTGCTTTTCTTTTAGGCGAGGAATGCAATTCCTTATCTGTATTTCTTCTCAGGTCCAAAAAACAGGAGAGACACTGCCATGAGTGAAAGCAGGGAGCTTTAAGCAGAAAGCTTCCAGAGGTAGGTTTTCTTCCTCAACATGCTGGCCATGGTCTATTCCATTCCAGATACCAGGAAGCAAGCAAAATATATTGATAATTATATATTTGCACACACACAATCATAGAAACTCTGTTTTTTTGAGTAAGTGCCACTAATCAAATTCTAAAACAATAAGAAAAGTTGTATGAGTTGTATGGTGTAGTGTAGGTTTTTGGACTTTTCAAGAAGACACTTTTTTTTTGTATTGGGGATTGAACCAGGACACTTAACTACTGAGACAGATGCATCTTCATCACTTTTTCATATTTTGTTTAGTGATAAGTTCTTGCTAAGTTGCTGAGGCTGGTTTTGAACTTTCAGTCCACCTACCTCAGCTTTACAATCTGCTGGAATTAGAGGTGTGTTCCACCATTCCTGGCCAAAAAAAAAAAAATTATCTTGATTCCAAGCCCACATGTTTATTTAGTGACTTTCATTGTAGGATGGAAAAAATATCATGAACTGGAAATTAGGTCTAAAGCCAAAATGCAAGATAAGTAGCTGAATTCTCACTGACCTGTCAAAACCATGAGACCAAGGAGATAGCTCCCAATCATAAATCTTATTTTTTAAACTTTTTCTTCAGTCAAAAATGTTAAAAGGGGAAAAGGTATGTATGATACAAATTTCAGCTCCTATTCTCCACCCGAAACTATTCCACTTGGAGACAAAAATGTGTGAGATAATTTATTTTCATTACATATCATACACTAAAAATCAGTGTTATTTTACTTGATACACAGATAAGAGTCAAAGAATTTTACTCCTCTAATAGGTTTCAAATTATGGGAACTACATTTTCTATTTAATTATCAAATTAAAACTATCACATGTAACTATCAAGTCAAAAGAAAAATCAAATGTGTGTAGTAGTTATGTGATGCATACATGTGCATCTATGCAGTCACACACACAGGTAGATTACATAGCTATAGTATGTTAGCATTGAGACATGTGGAGGATACAGAGGGCAAAACATTTGTTGTTGCTGCTCTGTACCTCCTTCGCTGACCCAGACTGTAAGGGTGGGACCCTTCCTTCAGCAGCCATCATCACCACCATTCTTTCTCAGAAGATGGTCTAGAGCACCAGTACTTTCTCTGTCTCCTAAAACTTGGCCTTGAAATGGACAAACAACAGCTCAGAGACTTGTTCACAAAAATAGATTTCACTTTCAAGGTTACTGTGTAGGGCAAGGAAAGGAAGCAAGGAAAAGGTGTGCTTGTCACTCCCAATTCCATAGCAAAAAACATACCAGGAATTTTATATGAATGTGTGATCCTTCTCCTGAGCCACTGAGATTTCAGGTATATGGCACCATGTCTGACTCAGATAATACCTTTAAAACCTGCAAAAATTACAACTCATCTCACAGAATTTATTTCAGTACTAATTCTTCAGTTCCTTTCAACATACCGTTATTAAGAAGTTGAACTATTGTTCACAAAAGGATTAAGGCAATAATTTTTACCCCTCCACATGGCATGGGGGTATTCAAATATACAAAATGTAATTTTGCTTTCTTAATGTTGCTTGAACTAACAGCAGAATAATTCCACCATTGTCCCTACCTTTGTTGGAAACACTCAAAAATGTAATAATATAGAAGCCCCTCCCCCTGATTCCCAGGCAATACGTTCCAAGACCCTCAAAGGATTTCTGAAAACACGAACAATACCAAATCCCCCACCAATGATTTTTTTTTTTCCTAGGGAGCTGCATTGTTGCCACAGAGTACTAAAGTTAATCCATCCTTCATGTTTTATGCCCTGGTGCTTCCTTTGCATCACTATTCCATATGTTTGGAACAATTATTAAGTAAAATAGGCTTATTTGATCACAAACATGTGATACTCCCACAATCTAGTAACACACAGGTAGTATATACAGTATGGAGACACTGGACAAAGGTATGGTTTATGTCCTCAGAGGGATGGAAGACTTCCTCCTGAGAGGCTGAGTAGTGTGCCCAAGGTCACATGCTGTGATGTTTGAGAGCCAGGATTTGAACCCAGGCAGTCTGATTACCAAGTTCACATTCTTAGGTACTTTTCTGATCATTACCTTTTTCCAATATTACTAGTTATAAAATCCTAAAGATGTTAAGAAGAATAGTGAGATAACAAAATTGTGCTAAATCAGTCACATTTTCCATGAACAATTCAGAAATAGTATTTTTGCTAAATTTAATCACTAGATGCTATTTAAAAATTTTATGACTTCCACAATTATTTATTTCTTCAAAATATCAAAGAAAGAACTAAATTGTACATTTACAATTTATTCAAAGTGTAATGGATGAAGATCAAGCACTAAATAAGTAGACAGTCCACTCACAAAAAAGGATCAGAGAGGAGGCAAAGGCAGGTTGCCAATGCTTCCTTTCTCTTCAAATTTAATTAACATGAGTATTGTTTCACATTTATTTGTACACATAAAACTCTTAAATTTAACTGAAAATTAACTCAGTAAGTTTAACCCATATACAGCAGCTTCAAATCAGATTATGATTTCTCTTTATTTGTCCATTTTAAAATTAAGAAAAGGATAATGAAAGTATTGAGAGTGACTTAGTTATTCAAAGCATTTGGCATGATACATTTTCAGATAGAATGCCCAATTGTACAAAGCACAGAAAAATAATAATTTAAATCACTAAATTAGGCAATAATGGTTTCTCAGTGATTTTATAGAATGAAAGATAGATGTTAAAAAGACCATGAGCATCGTCTTCATAAAGTTGATTTCCTAAATAAAAAAAAAAACTCAGCATAGGCCATTCTCAAAATTGATTCATGCAATAGGTTATGGACCTCAACTATAAAAACATACACATTGCACATATCACCAGAAGATATAAGTTATCTCTCAGATATAATAATTTACCTGTTCTAATAATGGGCAAGTCTAGATGGAAGAAGGGAAGATCCATGCTCTCAAAAGCTAAGAAAGTTCTAAGGATGCCTCCTCATTTATAAACTTACAGGGTAAAACAGTGCAATACCATCAGCAAGTACTAAAACCAAACATTAAAACAGGAAGAAAAATCATTCTGGGTGAAGCATGAACTAGTGCTTCATTGGTTGTCTGATCCTAATCTTACTAATCTGTCCACAACACATTTTTCCCCAGGGAGCTTTCCAATTTATAACTTTATTGAGAGTAAAGCTGGACCCCTTCCCAGTCAGGCTGTAGAGCTGAGTTTGTTATGTTCAGGTTTTACCCAAAGATGATGAATGCTCTAAAGATAGGCTTCCCAGGCCCCTGCTCTCTTATCGCTTTTTTTCCTCATGCCTCCCAAACTCTGCCTCTGTTTTGCTGATCCCTTATTCATTTCTTTATACTGAATTCACTTCCTATTGGCTCATGTCTCCTCAACAAAGCTGGAATTGGCTGAAAAGTCTGCTTCCTGCCACCAGGCTCCCCTAATGCCTCCTCACCAGTTGCACTCCTGTGGCATCTTATCTCTGTTTTTCTATAAATATTATAGATTATTTGGCTTGCATCTCTTCTCACTAGAATCTCCCCCTGGAAGAGCTTGTCCACTAACATGGTTTCAAGTACTCCCTCCACAATGATGACTCCCACTTCTGTTTATCCAGTTCCAGGTTTCCTGTGAGCTCCAGACCTGTGTGTATGCAAATGTCCAATCTTTCTGCCTAGGGTTTTCATATGTTTCAAAGCCATTTGAATCCTGCTTTCTTAATTATAAAAAAATGCTTACCAAAGAGCTCAAATCAGGCCCTGACTCCACTTTAAATTTAACCTATCTTCAAGAACTGACATTCTCCTCCTGACTTTTTTTTTATTTGTCCACCCTACTTCATTTCTTCTACCCTGTCTTAACCAAGGTTTCCAGTGCCAATGGACAGGACATGTGCAGAAGCTTACCAAGTGTTCTGTTCCAATTTGACCCTTGCTTTCCATTATTGAAAGAGTAGCCAGGTCTTCTTAAACAAAATTAGATCATAGCACTGCACCTGGAAAAATCCAAACATGTTTCCCACCAAAAAGCCCCAGGTGACTACAACTCTGCTCATCTCACATGTACCACCCACCTATTAGCAGTGCAGCCACTCTGGCTTTCTTTCAGGCCTTGGAACTCACCAAATTTCTGTTGACCTTACCTCCAAATGCTGTGTCCAATATTAAGCCCCATCTCTTTTTGTCACTGTGTCCTCTTTCAAATTTTGGTTTAAATGTTTTATCCTTGGACAGGGCTTCTCTGATCCTGTTCTGAGAATAGAAGCCAGTACAATGTGGCAAAAATGAGGCATTTGACAAATGCCTGTTGAATGAAAAAGTGTTCTTTCATTACTTCAAAGAACTCAGGCCAGAAAATCACCAATAAAATCACTCAGTGAAGTATAATTATGCTCAGCAAAAGACAAGAGGGAAGAAAAAGAGAGCTGACTTAAGATCATGAATGTTGTCAAAATGCCATGCACTGTATATTACTTCTGTATTAAGTGTTAATGGACAAATAATTAAGACAAAGCTTCATGATTTCTGGAGCTAGAGAAGAGTTAAATATGGGAATGACCACAAGTGTGTACATGGTTTTCTTTCAGAGTAAAGGAAAATTTCTGATTGACAGTAGTTTAGGTGCACAAACTGTGGATGTGTTAATGCCCTAGAACTAGAACTGACACTTCACAAATGAATTTTATGGTAGGTAGATAACACCTCAATAATTTTTTTAATACAAGAGTACACAAGATGAACTGCTGTGAGGCAGCTATAGCCCACTTCACTAGACCACAAGCCCTAAAGAGTGATGCCTTTTTATTACTCTTTAGAGCCTAGTACATAGGTAAGACTTACAGACTGAATAAAGACTACTGGATATGAAGGACCATCTTTTAAGCAAATAATCCAGTCATTAGACCTATGTAGGCTTTGGTCACTCTGATTACAGCAAAGCATGAGTCTTCATGAGAAATGATTTCACAGGTATGAAATTTGATAATTCAAAAAACAATAAGTCTTCTCTCCAGTATAAATACTCTGATGGTGAATAAGGTGTGAGTTTACATTGAATGCTTTACCACATTCTTTTCATTGGTATGGCTTCTTTCTGGTATAAATTCTCTGATGGCAAACAAGGTGATTTTTCATTAAAACTTTTGTCTTATGCTATACTTTTGTAGTTTTTCTCCAGTATAAATTCTCTGCTGGTGAATAAGACCTGATTTTTGATAATATGATTTGTGATATTCACTCTCACTTAACTTTTCCATATTGTCTTGTGTGGTAAATAGGGTCACAACTTCCATGTTTTCCATTAATTACTTTTTGAAACATATGTCTTCTGTCCTGATCTGGTAAAATTTCTTGGGTATTATCAGAGGTCATTGCTGAAATGAATAAAAATAAAAAATAATACTTGGTAGACTGAGATAAATATATTTTCCATACATAGCATAGGAAATGACACCAATGTTAACAACCTCAGGACCTCATTCATGTAGAAGATTAATAAATCCAAGACCATCATTACTATAGAAACTTATAAAAATGTACACATATTTATGTTGTAAAATTTACCCAAATTATTGTAGAGAGCACAGTATCCAAGATGAGAACATTACTAGAAAGAGCAATATAGCAGAGGAAAAGAATGTATCTTACTTTTATTAACCACAGCCTTTCCTGCTCCCTAATGCAGCATTGTACAATTAGGAAAAAAAATCTACAGACTACCTTCACTCTCAGTAGAATAAAGGAAATATTAAACATAATAAACATATCTGGCTTTTTGAAGATTGTGTGAAAACTGGTTTCTGTCTATCAAGACACAGAGATCTGGAACTAACTGGGAGGTTTTGAATGCTAATACAATGGATATTCAAGAGTTTAAAAATGGTAGGGAATCTTAAGAACAAATATGAACAAAATTTTAGTGAGAAAAATATACACATTTACATAGAATGCATCCAAACAAGTGTGAGAGGCACTAAAACCCTTGCAGAGTCTATGTCAATATTACATGGATTAAGCTGAAACATGGAAATCAAGACTAATAAATTGCTTTTTTAATGTTTGTTTTATTTGCTTATTTGTTTCATTGACAAATTCAGCTGTGTGTATTTACTAATTATATTATTGTTTTTTAATGTATTTATACATGGTGATATGACAAATGTAATGTTAATAACATGAGCATTATTTTGTATGATTATCAGTTTAGTGTTTACAAATGTTGCACTTATTCTATTAGTATTTATCAAGAACATATTACATAGCAGTCACCATGTGGAACAACAAAACTCTTGACCACGTTTTGCCCATTGAAATAAAAATTTGTTCTCTGAATAACAGTATCCCAACACTCCACAAAAAACAATACCTTGTGACCACAATTCTGAATTTCTAATTTTCACATGTGAATCAGATGCTCTTGCAACTGACTGCTGAATTTCACATAGTGCAAAATTCTGCATAATAATCCTATATCATGTTAAATGACAGTATATTTTATTTTATACCTAAATAGTAATAGCATATAAATACCATGTTTTTACTCATTCAATCATTAATGGGCACATTGATTTATTCTAAAACTTGAATATTGAGAACCATACTTGCAGTGAACACAATACTGAGGTTATATTTTCAACATGCTGAGTTAATCTCCTATAGATACCTATTTCATTCTGGAATTTCTGGATCATGATGAGGTCATTCTACTTTTATTTTTTGTAAATATGTGGTGCTTGGGATTAAACCCAAGAGTGCTATACCACTGAACTACAACACAAGCCATTTTAAAATTGTTTGATACATATTGTTTCTAAATTTCTGTACCTTGCTTCAAACTTGGAATTCTTTTGCATGCCTCCCAATTACCTGAGATTTTAAGCATGTAGCTTTAAACTGTACTTGACTACTTTTTAAATTTATTTAAAATCTTCCATACTGTTTTCTCAAATAATTCTATAATCTCCTGTTGACTTCTTTTATGGACAAGTAAATTAAAAATAGTACAGAACAAAGATAAATAAAATCAGGTCTTAATTAAAGTAACAAACAAAAATATTAGTAATCAAACATTAGATAAGTGAGAGTTATGAATTACCCAAAGAATGCTAAATAACAATTCCAAGGAAATTTGGTGAACTAAATTCAGAGAAAACTTGTTAATGTAAATAAGCAGAAATTCTGTATGTGAAGATGTCCTTACAAAAATTTTCTGAGATGCAGAAATGGTGTGCAAATCTATAATCCTAACAACATGGGAGGTATTGTGTAAGGAAGACCATCAGTTCAAATCCAGTTTTAGAAACTTAGTGAGATCCTTTGAAAAATTAAAAACCTATAGAACATTTAAAGGGAATTGGGAATAAAAATATATAAAGGGAAGTGTGAGAGAAATCAAAGCCTGCCACTATGAATAGCAATGGATCACACATTATACCATTAAGCAAATTATGGAATAAATTATAATATAGAAAACAACTTATGAAGTAGTAGTGAGTTCTTTACTTTTAAAGTTGTATTTGATTATTAATGAATTATTATAAAACAAATCAAAACAACTTGACTAACAAAATTAAATATAAAAGAAGAAAGTGCCAGTGAATTCTGGCAGAGAGAGAGGCAAGAAATATAGCATGACCTGCTCCTAGGAGCCTTCTCTGGCCCTCCAGCCCAAGGCTGCTGGGTAAGATGGGGGTTCCAGAGAAAGGTCAAAATCTGCCCTGCAGACCCCAGAATTCCTACTGTGACTTCCCATTTCTTGTCCTAGGCTGTGAATGTTTGGGAGTTCTGCCTGCATGACCTGATGGTGGTATTGATCCTTCTGACCTCAGACCCAGGAATTCTTTGCTATCAATCTCCTGGCCCAATCCTGTCCACCCTATCCAAAACTTGCACTGAGAAAATGGCACCATTGTGTGGTGGGGACATGGTATTTCAGTAATAATGGTGATCAACCAAAAGTGCCAAGTCCAGCAGGGAGCCAATGGATGACAGGAAGTTTGGCCAATCAGCACAGACTAGGGCCCTCCGTGTTCACTCTGTGCATGCTCCATTTGAGGACACCTTGTCCTGAGAAGGCAAATGTCTCATCCATCCCAGAAGGTAAGAGAAGCTGTGCAGGTGACAGGTGGTGCTAGGAGCCAGCCCAAGCAACTTGCAGGTTCCCTGAAGAATGGGTGGAGTCGGCACAGAGGAACGTCACCAATTCCTGGAGCAACTTGAAGCAAGTGCTGCTCAGATTTATTTTAGCTCTTATTTTATAGTATTAAGTAGAGCAGAATTAAACAAGATACAAGTTATGGAGAAATTACCTCAAAAATTGTCATTGACCATACTTTCCAGCAGGTGTCTAACACACAGTGGGTAAATTAAGGTCAATTTCCTATATTTACTTAAAGTTGCTCACATAAGCCTATTACAGTGAAAGATATTTTTCTGTTTTCCTCCTACTGGCCTTTATTTACCCTTTGGTGTCAGATCTATTGTTAGCCTAATGACTATTTTATTTTAAGTTAAATTTACCAAATTGCTAAGCAAATCCTGCACTTAATCTTTAACTCATATTATTGTTTTGATTTAACCTTAAAGGTCTACTCTAGTACCTAAACAAGCTCAGCTAAGACTAAATTAGGTTATTTTATTTTCAATCAGTTTGAGTACCTAATTTTATCCTATTATTCTTTATGTCTTTGATTTATCCTCTACCTATTGTAATACATATGTGAAACCTAAGCCAGCATAAACTACTCATAACCAGTTAACATGCAATGAGGGAATTTGATCTTAAGATATTTTTCTAGATGTTTGTGTATGCTGTTTCTTTGTTCTTTATTTCTACATTTCCAGGGTGGCCCTTGGCATCCAAACCTTTGAAGGAAAAACAAACATTGGACATTTGTCCATTTACCATAAATATTAATTATTCATTCATCTTTTTCTTTGCACACTGCTGTATAGGGAAGAAGTGGATCTGTGAGAGGTGGGTCCTTATACTTATTTGCTTGTTTCCCTCTAGATGAATACCACAAATTTCCCCCAGTCTTGTAAATTAAGTAGGGTGGTCCTTGAACTGTGGGGACAAGTCTGCTGTTTTGTTTTTCAGGCTATTTTGCTGGTAAAGCATTAATTGGGGCAGGTGTGGTCAGCATAGGAACAAGCAGTTCCTCTAACTGTAATTTTCTGAAGAACTGCTCAAACTCTGAACTTTCAAACTTATGTGTGATATTTGTAAATTTTTTAAAGCATTCCTCATCCTCCCCCAAGCTCCGCAGACTCATTGAGTTTAAAATTCTTATCACAACAATCCAGGAAATATGACTTGCAGTTGCACAGTTATAAGTAGGATAATTACAAGAAAACATCCAATTTCTAGGAGAGATGACAGTGGCAATTTCCTGGAATTATGGCCTTGCCAAGCCCTTCCCCATGTTCGCACTTTGTCAAGCAGCACGGAGGAAACAGTCCCTGCCAAGGTGGAAAAGTGAGCACCATTGGACAGTTGGTGTTTGTTCTACCAAATAGAGAAACTGCAGGGTAGCAAACGATTTGACCAATTGGAAATGCCCAACACCCTTCAGGAAGATTTACTGGGTATTTGTAGAAGGCCTGTGTATATATAGTATGAAAAAGCTGCTCCCAACTTGCCCCCAAGCCCTGTAAAACTTTTGCTACATCTGCAAAACTGGTTATTCATATATGTTACATTTAGATATAATGTTATATAATTACCCATTTGTTTTAAAAAGTCAGATATGTCTTCTGGAAGTGCCTTTGAAATTAAATTGCTAGACCACCTCTAGGAGTGACATTGCCCAAGTTTATTCAGGGGGTTAGAGGACATGAGGAAGACTAAGTATGAGAAGGGAGGGTCCTGGGTCAGACTGTTTATGTATAAAAGACATCTTTTATATAATAACCATTGCTTGGTTGTGAATTTTATGACTCATTCCTGTATATATATTTGACAATGCTAAGTATGTTTTTTTTTAGAAATGTCAACTTTTTAGATATGCTAATGTTAAAAGTAGAAGTGGTAAAATATAACACATTTTGTAAATTACTTCTTAAAAAAATTCTATGAAATGTTTTGTAGAGGACAATAGCCAAAATTCATGTTGAGTAATAAGTATTGTATGCTGGTTCTCTGGAGCACCATGCCTGTGTGCTTACAATGAGGCACAATTAACCATTGTTCCTATGTCTATGCATTTTGTTTTACTTTGCTCTCTACATAATGTATACAAAGGAAAAATGAGTTTTAATCTACATCTAGTTTTTCTAGATGTTAAATAGATATGTATGATAAAAGTAGGATTAGTAAACAAATTTTGTATGTTTTATTCAAATTTCTATAAAGGATTTTCTTAAAATTAGAGCATTATAGCACATTTGGTTGGTGAAGAACCAGAATGTTTATATTTTGAAGACATTTTTGAATTAGAACTCTTGTCAAGTGTGTGCAGTTTCTTCAAGACTGAGTGTACAAAGTGGACAAATGGAGTTTTTAATTAAAACTTCTAGTGTGTCTAGATGTTTAGAAGTGCCTGGTGAATGTTAAATGTAGAGGTAGTAAAATATCACTTCATAAGTCTGAATATTCTCTCTGACATGTGGAGGCTAACACACAATAAGGTGGGGAGTGTAGAACAAAATTTCATTGGATCAGACAAAGTGGAATTAAGGGAAGGAAGTAAAGATGGGTATAAGAAAGGCAATAAAATTAATTAGATATAAATTTTTATGTTCATATATGAACTCGCAAGCAGTGTAACTCCACATTGCATACAACCCCAAACATAGGAAATTGTACTCCATGTATGTATATATGTCAAAATACATACTACTGTCATGTATATCTAAAAAGAACAAATAAAAATTTTTAAAAAGAAAAATAATAAATCTGAAATGAATACAAATGCATGCAATCTACTGGGAACTCTATATCTAAGAAACATGTAGAATGAAAGCAAAAGAATAGAAGGGTGTCCATAAAAATGTTAACAAAAAAAAAAAGCTGGGGTTGCCCAATTATAAGTAGAAAACAGTTTAAAGCAAGAAGTTACATGAGATGAAATATTTTAAATTTAAAAAAACTGAAAAGAGGCAAAGTAGAATATTATATGAAAAAAGAACTTTACCTAGAATACTGCAATAAGAATAGATATAGTTTCAACTCACGTCAAACCTCCAAGATATAAATAGTTAAGATTGATTGAAGTAAATAAAGAAATAGAAAGAAACTCCTTAGTACTAGGAAACAGCAATCCGTACTGGCTGTAAAGAAAGTCAAACAAAATTGTAATCAAAAAACAGAAGACTTTGTAAATATTTTAAACAAATTTGCTTATATAATAATTGTTCTCAATAGCATATGAAATATTAAAGTGGATCAACCAACAGGAAAGGAACAAACCAAAGGTTAATAGGTATGTAAATATTAAAATTATTTTGTGATCACAAAAGAATAAAGTTAGAAATCAAAAAGTGGAAAAGATGGTCAAAAATCCACACACATGGCAATTGATTGAACAGTCTTGAACATGATCTTTTTCCAGAATTGAAAGATTAAATTAAAAGACGTTTGTACTCCTCAAGATATCTGAAACTCCCAGTGCTATTTTTTTTGCAGAGACAGACATTTGAAGATCAATGTTTATTACAGTATTATTCAACAGAGCTATAATAGGAAAGCAAACCAAATATCCCTTGAAATAAGTGAATGGAGCAATTTGGAATATAGAAACTACAGAATATTTTTCAAGTTAAAAAAGTAATACATTTTTGCAAAATCTCTAAACAGGATAAATC
>NW_025920497.1:0-28924 GCF_902686445.1 Sciurus carolinensis | reverse complement strand
ATTTTACACAGAGACAAGGTCTTGTTGAGTTTCTTAAGTCTTCATTAAGTTGCTGAGGCTGGCTTTGAACTTTCCATCCTGCCTTAGCCTCTCAAGTGCTGGGATTACAGGCTTGTGCCACCATGACTGGCAGCCTTGCAATTAATTAGCAGAAAATCAAGGGTGAAACTCAGGGCTTATGCTAGTCATGGGCCCCTTTGTAGGATGATCCTCATCATTTTTAATGAATATGCAGCTGATCCAAATCAAGAATAAACCTGTTCGAGAAAGGAGATGGATGTAGGAAGTCAAGTCTTTCACCTAAAGCACCCTGTGAGATTTGCTTTCCAGGTCATTCAGTGGGTCTTGTCCTTCTTTCCTTCCCCTTTGACTTATTTTGCTGTGATGAAATTTTTTGCTTAAAATATCATTTTTGTAAGTATTATTCATTTTTTCTAATTGCCATAACAGAGCAAAGATGAACTTAATGAAATCAATCCATCTGAAACCATGGAAAATTTCTTCACTGAAGAGAGTATGCATGGTTCACATTGCCATTGCCAATTCCCATTGTAAGTGTGATTGCATTGATATTTTTATGAGAAATAGCATAAAGAGGGAGGCAGTCCTCTTCATTGTTGTTAATGAAGTAGAGATAATTTCTAGTCTTAACATTTTTCTTTAGGGAACATACCAATTGCTATTTTTGAAAGATATGTACAATCCCCAGCACCGCAAAAAAAAAAAAAAAAGAAAAAAAAGAGATAGTTATGTAGGTCAGTGTTTCTCAATGATTCCATGGTGAAGCACAATCTTTAAACAATTCCAAACTGTTGTAGAATAATATTCATATAAAACACATTAGAAATGAACACATACAAAATTGAGATGAAAACATCCAAGATACAAACAATGCAATTCATTTGTTGGTTTGTGCAGCATTCATTGTAAGATGCTGTGCATGATTCTAAAGGTTGAGTCTTAAAATCTGTGCTGAGCTTTTTATGGCCCAGGCATGGTATATACAGCCACACCTGCAGTCAACATGTGGAAGGTCTTCCCTCCAGAATGTGGAGACCCTCCCAAAGGGTGTCTGGCCAGACATTAACAGGGAATTTGTTCCCCTCAAGGGGAATGCCTGAGAGGTTTTTGATGGTAAATTAGTAACTCTTCCCCAACACTAAAAAATCAAATGAGTTTTCATTTATATTAGGTTTTCTATCAATATTTGCCCTGTTGTGAATTAAAACTGAGAATTTGAAAAACACTGTATTCACATAAAATAATGTGTACATATTACGTGTTAACATACATAGTATTTTTAGTAAAATATGTACTGATCACCAAAGAAATCAGTGGAAAGAATAGTATTGTTTTAAAGTTCTGCAAATCTTGAAATTAGAATACAGCTGCATTCCCCTCTTTCTATATTTTAAGTTCATCTCTTGCCATGTAACCTGTGGGAAATTCAACTATACAGTTTTTTTTTTTTTTTTTTTTTTTTGGTGTTACTGGGGCTCAAACTCAGGGCCTTGTGCTTGCAACACAAGCACTCTACCAGCTGAGCTACCTCCCCAGCCTGGTCAACTATATGGTCTTGGGAGAACCAGAATGAAAAAGGCAAATAACATTTGGCTTTTACAATAAAATAGCTTTGAACTTGTGGTACCCTAGAAGAAACTCTGGTGTTCCAGGATCTGTCTTGACAATGCTGCTCTATATTATTACATTTTAACATGCTTTTTTGCTCACAGTGCCTTGCTTGTGGTTATTTTCCTACTCAAGTCTTAATTTCTTGGCCTCATTGTTTTTAAATTTAAACTTTTAATATATGACTTGTTGGGTTTTTCCATATACTTTACTGTGGTATAATTAATTTATAAAAACTTGCATGCATTTAGGTTGTGTCCTAAGGAATCTTCAGCCCTTCCAGGATAATAAATGTATCCATTTCCCCCAGAAGTTTCTTGCTTCCTCTTTATTACCTTCCTGTTTCCAAGAAACTGCTGCTGTGCCTTTTCTGACAATAAAATTTTTATACATTATATAATCATACATTTTTCATGTTCTTGTTTATTTTATAGTAGAATTTAGACTTTCACATCTTCTGTGTATTGTTTTCTTCCTTTTTAGTACTGATTATTTCTTTGTGTATATTTTAATCTGCTTACCCATTCACTTATTCACCTCTGCTGTACATGCAGAACATACATGCAGAACTGTATTCGAATTTCTCTTGGTTGATGCCCAGAAGTGGAATATGTTGACCATGATGTAGGTGTACACTTTAAGAATTTGTCAAACTCTTTCCAAAGAGATAACCACATTACATTCCCAACAGCGTGTACAAAGTTACAACTGTTCCAAGTTTTCACCAGTCCATGTGCATAATCAGTCCTTTCATTTATTGTTAGTGTCTTTTTCTTGTACTGGGAATTGAGCTCAAGGTCTTAAGCATGCTAGGTAAGTGTTGTACCTCTGAGGTACATCCAGTTCTCCTTTTCTTTAGTACTTTGTATTTTACATAAGAAGTCAGCCAAAACTCAGGTCATGATGATTTTTATCTCTTATTTCAGAAGATTTTATGTTTTTTCACTTACATTTAGATCTATGATCATTCCCCTTTAGTTGCTTATAGTTTTTAAGGCAGAGCTTGAAATTATTTATTTATTTATTTATTTTTTATTTTATTATACATATGGTCACAAAATTTTCCTGCACCATTTGTGTAAAAGATTCTCCTTTCCCATTGACGTGGCATGTTTGTCAAAACTTGCTTGACCACTTAGGGAGTTTGCTTGTGTCCTCTGTCTTCACCTGGTCTCATTTTCCTTATACGCTGTGATGTTTGCTGAGCTCTGCAATAATCTTGGAACTGGGTAGTGCTGTTCCTCCAACTTCTTTCTGCTGGTTTGACTCTTCTATACTCCACTCTTTTATTCCATTTTAGATTCAGCTTTTCCACAAGACTTCCTGGAGTTATGTTTACAGATACAATAAATTAATAACTCAGTTTAAGGAATAATGGAGATTTTAAAAAATATTGAATCTTTTCATATATGACCATGACATATCACTCAATTTATTTAGGTCATTTAAATATCTCTTAGTTTTGTTTTATGTGCACAGTTTTCCAGGTATAGGTCTTGAATTAATTTTTAAGATCTTCATTTTACTTATTTATTTTTTAATGCATATTGTGCTTGGGATCTAACACAGTAACTCATACATGCAAACAAAGCTCTCCAAAACCAAGTCCTGAGTAATTTTGGTCAAAAATGTTTAGTTTTTTTTTTTTTTTTTTTTGCATTGAGTAGGACAGGAAGATAGCAAGTAAGCAGCATATTTTTTACAATAGCAAAGGTAGTAAAGTAACAGATTCCTCTGAAGAGAAGGGGACCCAGAATCAGAGCCTGGACTCCTATAGGAAAGTACTGACTTGTTCTTTTCAAAGGTTTTGGGCCCTCCTCCTTTTCCTATCTCCTCTGACTCCAGGTTTCTTTTATTTATTGTTGCTTCCTATTCCCATGCCCACACATCTATTTTAGTCTTTCTGTTGAGTCTCTGCTCATGTCCATGGGCACATTTGTCAGCTAGAAACTTGGCCTTATTGGCATTCACTCTGTTCTCTCACTGTCTGTCCTGCCTTTGGCTTCCTCCTTTGCCATCCTGTCCTTATTGCCCACACCATTCTAAATCTCCCTCAGGTTTTTATATTAATGTTTCTTTGATGTGTTGTGAAATTTATTCATAAGTACTTACACTTTTTGATATCTGTCCTAAATGGTGCTACTTTAAAATTCAATTTCTGTTGAGTGCAAAGAGGCATGCCTGCATTCCCAGCTACTCAGGAGGATAAGTAAACATAAGTAAAGCCAGTCTGCAAATTTTAAAATACAATGAAATGCAACTGAGTTTGTGAGTGTCTCTGAATTTCATCCTCACAACAACCAAAATAATATTTTTGGTTGTTGTTCTTACAATATAGAAGTGCAATTGATTTAAAGTGATTTTTGCAGTGATGTTAATTCTTAATTTTTTGTATAACTTTTATCTGCATAATTTGTCCATTTAATTGTTTTAATCTTTAATCAATAAAAATATTCTAATTATTTAGGAATATTTTGGAAACAGATAAAGTGAAAGAACAAAGTTATAATGTTATATTTTTTATTTTTAAAATATATTTTTCTTGGACTTAAAACTCCAATACTTTTAATAATTTGATAACCATATTATTTGTTTTTTAAAAATATTTTATTTTGGAGTAGGTAAAAATTGATGTGCAGTTATAAGAAATAAATCAGAAATGTATACTTCACTCCATTTCTCTTAATGGTAAACCATCTTGCCTAACTAGTGTACTGGCACAGTGTGCTCCAGTTTAAGCCTAGTCAGATTCACCAGAGTTACATGTATTGAGATGTGTGCATGCTTCTGCAACTTTTCCATATATGACCCTTCACATGTAGATTATCATTCAAGATTTAGATTTATATCATAAGCATCCCTTGCAAAGACTTGTGTAAGTTGGTATTATTTCCTCAAATTATTTGTAAAATCTGTACACAGTGATGCATTCCTGTAAAGCCAGGTATGCAAAAATGTGTGTTAATGAATTACACATTGTGTAAGTTTTCTGGATTGACTCTTTTAACCCAAAAACATTCTTCAAGCAGGTTGCTGTGTCTGTCAGTATTTTCTTCCATGTTATTGCTCAGTTGTACTCTGTGGCATGGACAAACAGCCCTTCATTGGCCAACATCAAAAGTTCATGAAGATATTTCCAGTTTGGTGGGTGCTTATCAATCTTGCTGTGACATATTTATATTGTGATATTTGTGGAGCTGTTTCCATTTCCTTGGGATGGATGCCAAAGTGAGCCATTGCTGGGACCCATGTGTAGTTGTTCAAGAAAGTGTCAAAGTATTTTTAAAGGTGCTGTATAATTTTACATTCCCACCAACATATGTAAAGTGATCTGGTTTCTCTGCCTTTTCACCAGACTTGTTTTTTTTTTTTTTTTTCTGATGCATATGGATTAGTTTCCCACTGAGGTTTTATTTCTATGTTTGAAGTGGGTAACAAAAAATTTTCATGTCTTTACTTTCCCTCCTTTCTTGAATGAATACAGTTGATAATCCTGTAGATCTTATATTCTATATTACATTAAAGTGATTTCTTCCTTGTGTGAGCTTTTTAGTAGAAGATTATACATAGATAGTTGTGTTGATGCTGGACACAGCTTTCTTTTCTTTCAGAGTCTGGTTTTATATACTTTTCTTTATTGAACTTGATAAAATTTTCAGAACTTTCCTTTTATTTTTAGTGTGATGAGTTTTCATTATGAATTGTATCAAATTGTGTCCAATGCTTTGTTTGCATGTACTAGAAAATTATTGATTTAAAAAGAATGATCTATCATTACATTTGTAGGAAAATTCTCACTTGGTCAAGATGTACTGTCCATATTTTATATTTCCAAGATCAGTTTGTTGAAATTTTTAGAGGTTTTGCACATGTCTTCTTGAGGTATTTGGTCTATAATTAAGAAAACCTGGGGACATTGGTGCACATCTGTAATCCCAGGTACCCTGGAGGCTAAGAACAGGAGGATTGCAAGTTCAAGGCCAAACTCAGCAATTTAGTGAGAACTTCTCTCAAATTAAAAACTGCTAGGGTTGAAGCTAAATGGTACAGCACTTGCCTATCATGTGTCATGCACTGGGTTTAATTTGCACTATAATAAAAAAATAAACTTTAAAAAAAAGGAAACCCACTTGAGCCTAGACTTAATGGAAATATTTCAGTCAACTCAAATTCTTTAATAGATACAGGGCTGTTCAGATTATCTCTTTCTCATGTAAGATTTTATATTTCTAGTCTTTTAGGAAATGTGTCTATTTTATCAATGTCAATGAATTTGTAGACTGAAAGTTTTTGTAATCTTTTTTTATTTCTGTATTCTAAACATTCATATGATCTCTAGTGATATTACAGTTGCATTTTCTAAATGTATTCTCTTGTGATCAGAGCATATAGTTTGCATAATTAGAATTCTTTTAATTTTATTGACAGTTTTGTGGATTAGACTAAAGTTTTGTCATGAAACTGTTCTTCCTTGTACCCTGGAAACCAGTAAATTTTGTCCTGTTGTTTTGGTGGAATGTTCCATAAATTGAATTAGGTCAAGTTTGTAACTGTTAAAATCTATATCCTTACAAATTTTCTGTTTACTTTTTAACTGAGTGGATTGTTGAGATCTCAAAAAATAATTTTGGTATTTTTCCTCTTTTTTCTTTCTTTTTTTTTTATTTTTTGGCACTGGAGATTGAACTGAACCACATTCCCAGCCCAATTTTGCATTTTATTTAGATACAGGATCTCACTGAGTTGCTTAGCACCTTGCCATTGCTGAGGCTGGCTTTGAATCATGATCCTACTACCTCAGCCTCCCAAGCTATTGAGATTATGTGTTTCCTCTTTATTTTTATCATTTTTTTCTTCATGTATTTGGCAGTCTTTACGGGTGCAATGTTTAAGATCATTTTGTGCTCTTATGGATTGCTCCCTTTCTTAAATAACCTTCTTTATTCATGATATAATGGTATCTACCTAGAAGTCTATTTTGCCCCATAAAAAATTTTCAAGAGCAGCATCCCTAGTAATAGGACTGAGTGACATCATAATATACCTCCTGACCTATTTCAAGGGTAGGTACCTGTTACATAGTCCCTTAGTGCATGTGACAGCTCTGACCTTGAGCACATTCTCTCTATTTAGGGATGGTTCCAGCACCCTCATGTGTTCACATCCTACCCTCCAGATTACTCTTTCATTGGTGTTGTTTCCCAGCTTATAGATGATGAGATATTCAGGTGGGACATTCCTTGCCCAGTGGAGGACCCCTGATGGAGATCCTAGAGTCTGACTTCAAAGCTCTGTCAGTCACTTTGGCCTACTCACAGTGCTCTTCCTGAGGTGGTGAGCTGTGGGTTCATAATGTCTTTCCTTGGTTGAAGTAAATATTTTTTTCAGGAGAGAAGGTCTCAGAGGTATGTCTTAATGTTCACTTCTCTTCTCTGCTGTAAGTCTCATTTGGGCTCATCTTGGTAAGCAGTGAGGAGCAGAAGCCAATTAATTGACTGAAGTGCTATTTGGATGACCTTTGCCAGCCAACTGTGCTCTTTCCCATAGACATCATCTGCATTGTCCTTGGAGTATTCGCATGTTTACTGGATAAGGGACTGTTTCTGTGGAATGACTGAGCTGTCTTTTTTCCAGTCAAGCCAGCAAAAATCCTTTTGTGACTTCTCTGTCACCAGAGGCTTACACAGCTTATATTATTGCCAGCACTTAGAATATCAGTGTTCATGATTCACAGCACCTTTCAAATGTGTGGGATGGATGGGATGTCCCCATGCATACACCAAGGGCTAAGTTCCAGTGGGCTGTGTCTCCATCCAAGGTCACTCATCTAGGAAGAACATGACCAGAGTAGGACCCAGCCTTCTGAGTCCACATTCATTACTTGGGCCATGCTCACTCCTGCTTTATTTGGGATCACAGAATAGTCAACCCTCCCAGGATGCCCTGCACCAATCCTTCTGTAGGGCTGCTGTGTCCTGAGCTGCTTCTAAGTTTATTTTATTTTTCATCAAGAAAACTTTTAAACACTCATGAAAGCATGATGAGATACATTTCCATGTACAGTAGTGTTCAGTACTTCTGGACTGCATGTTTAACCATTTAAACATGTAATACTAAAGCATAAGAATGCTTCATTTTTGCATTTTACTTACTGTTGTACCTTTCTGTTTAACAGTTTGCTTGAATCAAAATTCAGATAAATGCCACACGGTCATTTGTTGAGCACTATGTTTGTTTATCCCTTTCTTTTCCCTTCTTGTTTATTTATTTTTGTACAAGGAATTGACCCTAGGGGTGCTTAACCACTGAGCCATTTCTGTAGCACATTTTATTGTTTGACACAGGTACTTGCTAATTTTTGAAGGGCATTATTAAGTTTCTAAGGCTCACTTTGTTTTGATTTCTCTTGGCTTTGGTTTGGGTTTTGGTTTTCAAAAATGATGTATTCATATTAATATTTTAAAGGGCAAATACTGGGTGTTATCAGCCTCACTATTCTAAAACTACTAATCCTGTGCTGAACTCCTCCTGGAGGTAAGTCTTAAGTGGTGGAAACAGAAATTTTCTTGTAGTAATAACATTAACAGGTCATTTTTGTTGACAACAGCTGGTACTAGGGTGTGCATAAATAACCATTTGCCTTTGACACAAAATTCTTGGGGCTAAGGCTGATGTTGAAATTGCAATTAATAAAAAAAAAAAATTGCCAGCTTTCTGCCTCAGCATCCTAAATTGGGTTTCTTAGATTACATGTGAGTTTTTAAATTTATTTTGTGTATTATTTACAACATACATGTGGTTTTGAGATGTATATTCATATATATATATGTAATCTTCTGAAACACTTCCTTATGGAAAAATCTATTTTTTGGTAGCAGATCCTGAGTCATTAGTTCCACTGGGGAATGTTTCCACCCCCTACTCTATCCCACACCACATGTCTTTTAAGAAATCTTTATGATATGTGGACTTTTTTATTCATGCAGGCTTGGTCATTGAGAAGCCAAGGACTATTTTGTCTCTTGTGTAGTTTGATGGGATGTTCAAACTTGATGGTCACCTATGGAGTTGAGAGTGTCTTCAAAGATTTGGGCTTTCTTTTCTCAGGTCTGTATTGGGAACAGAGGCCTATAAAGTATATTTACTCTCTTTACAAAGAATGGGGTTGCTGATTGACCATTTGGTGAAAGAAAAAATATCACAGCACTGAAGTAGAACAGAACTTTGAAGGAGTTATTTCAAGGAAACCTGAAGATTAATTTAGCATTCAACCATAAGTTGTTTGTTTGTGTGTTTGTGTGTGTGCATCTGAGTCTGAGAGAGAAGCAAACCAACATTTCTGTATACCCAAATATTAAGACATGAGACTTTAGTAATGTGGCTTTGAGTTATGCATTTTACAAAATCAGATTAAGATGGCCACAAAAGTCTTCCAGGCTGAAGATGAATCTACTGAAAACTAATTTGTGCATTTGGCTTTGTTGATTTCAGGGGAAATAAGGAGAGTGGAGTTCAGCCTTCATATGGGGGTACAGTCATAGACACCATTAAAAAGCAGAATATTTGGTATTCTGGGTAAACATTTGATGGCAGGCCAGCCCACCTTTCTTCCCAGAACCTTTCTCCTTTGATTCCTATTTTGCCCATCTAGCCAATCTCTCATCCCTGATGAGCTTGCAGCTCTCTTGAGCCTACATTCTTCTAAGTTGTCTTTGCCTGTTCAGATCTGTCATGGGGTCCTCAGTGATTTTTCTCATGAGTCTGTCAGATCTGGTCCCAGACCCTCCCTCTTTATTCTACCCTATCATCTGCATTCCACTGTCACCTCTACTCACTTTCATCTTTGGGAACCTTTTGTTTTGGATGATACTGGCCATAGTATTTAGGCTGTGAGTTCAGGGGTCCCTAAGCTCTACCCTGAGCCCCACCACTTGGAAGTTGTATAAGCTTATTTCCTTTCCTTGCTGTGTTTTTATCAGTAAGAGGAAATAGGTGATGATGGGACCTGCCTTGTGGAGGTGATGAGTTGACAGCCTGCAGTGTGGGAATGTGCAGTGTGTGCAGAAGCATGACAACACTGAGGTTCTGCTGTAACCATGACAGCTGACACCACTATTGTTAATTGAGAACCCAGCATTCCAGCATTGGTGGGAACAGGTCACAGGCCTTGGATTTATGAAGGGTTTGGCATGTGAAAAAATGGAGCAATGTGGCCAGTGACCACCTCTACAAAGCTTATTGTGCACTGAAGTCTGGTGGGTAGTGTCCACTAGAATTTACAGGGACACTGCATGAGGTGGTAAGGGTCAAGATGAAGGCCAAAGAGGAAGGCAGAATCTTGTCCACATACAATAGCCTCTGGCAGAAAGGCCTTGTCGTACCTCCTATGTATTGTAAGCTTTTTCTTTCCAGTTGGTCACAAAAGGTCAATTTTTATTTATTGTTTTTATCATTCAATGGGGGAAATGCCACTATTCACAAAGATCAGTAGCTTTAATAGGTGTACTTCTTGGGGACAGATGTGGAATCATAATGAGTATCAATAGTAAAGACTGTTAGTGCCTATCATGATATAAGAACTTTTGAAAGAAAAAACATTCACTTCTTTTCAAAGATTCTCAATTTTTTAATGTATTATTTTAGTTGTAGATGCCACCAATACCTTTATTTATGTGGTGCTGAGAATTAAACACAGTGCTTCACACATACTAGGAAAGCTCTTTACCACTGAGCCACAACCCAGCCTTGAAATGTTCACTTTTATTTGAAGGGGGTGCATTTTCTTCTTCATACCAAATCCCCATCTTCCTTGAAACTCTGATCAAGAAATCAAACCTGACATTCAACTTGTCCAAGCACTCAGGCTAGTAGGAATGGTAGTCACATAGAACTACTAAACTCAGTCCAATGTCAAAGAATAAGTTAGACTGTTTTAGATTGTTGGAATATTCTGACTAAAAAACTTTCTTTACACTAATTAATCTAGAATTCACCTCCCTACAGCTTCTATCCACTTGTCTCATCACTACTCTCTGAAGGAAGGATCAATGAATTTCTTTCTTTGATATAATTTGGGAACTATTTATATCTGTGGGTGGAGAAAAAGTTGAAGTACATGTCAAGAGCCAACATAATCTAACATTAAATATCAAGTGGAAATAGTGCCTTGTCACCAATCCTATGAAACACAACCCGTACTTAAGTTTACAGTGCACCAATCAGAACGCTGCCTCTACATTACACAGGGGGAAAAGGCAATTTTACCAGATGTTACATGATCACTGTCAGACAACAAATTTTCTTTTACCTGCAGTTTCTCACAGAAATAAGCATATATTTCTACCAAAGCTTTCCTAAGGAACCTATAAATTTCTAAGTTATACATAAAATAATTAATGAATGTGTTTTCTACTATGAATTACAGTAATATTGAGTTAATTTATTTTCTCTTCAGTCTATACCTAAAGTAATTATATAATTTGTATTGATAGCATAGATTGATATATGCCACCATAGTAGCATAGAAGCAGCAGTGTTCTGACTTGACCTGTATTAATCATCTTCCACTGGCAATATCTTCAGTGGCAAAGAATTTGTACTTAAAAAAGACTGCCAAATGACTGCTAGGGAAAGTGTCCTGCAGTAGAGGAGAGCAGGAGGAAATTCATCATCTGGGCTACTGTCAGTGACAAATACATGATTAATTTTAATGTTTTTTTGAATTTCCAAACTTGTTTCATTCTACAGCAGAGACCTCTGACTCAACCAATACTTACATGTTTATACTGTAATCAATGAATTAAAGCCACAGTTTCCCAGGACAAGCTCCCTTTTTCAACATAGAAATAAGACAAAACCCAGACTCCTGGATTTATGAACTCATTTATTCACTATAGATTAAATGTGGTCCTTTGCCATAATAGAGACATATTATCAAGAAATGGTGATGACTAAAATATAAAACACACTCTAAGTGAGAATGGTTTAGATGAAACATTTAACATCTGCCAACAATAATCACCTAATATGTCCCGACCCACAGGACTGCAACAGGAACCTGGAGGATTGGGAGAGATAAGAGACACCAGAAATGGAGACAAGAGAAAAGCCTGATCAAGTCTCATTTATTGGGGGAATAAATCCAGTTAATATCAAGTACAAAAGCCAATCAGGGGAAAGCACATGAAGGCAAAACTTCTCCACGCACCAGAGCTCGAACAAGGAAGTATACTTGGCCAGTAATGAAGCACCATGCAATCTAGCCTGATACACACCTGGTATTGTCTGACAGTTATGTGTGCAGGAGAGGCATGCCCCACCAGCATCTGGCAGGTGCCATCTTCACTCAACATGTGGCGAGGCAGGGGGCATTACCTGCCGGCTCCAGACACTAATACAGTTTTAAAGTTGGAAGAGAACTTGAAAGTCATCTATTCTTTTTCAATATCATTGATGAAGAAGCAAAGGTAATGTACAGGGAGAAGGAACTCCCTAAGATCACCTGATAAACTGCAACCCCACCAGCAATGTATGAGTGTACCTTTTTCCCCACATCCTCGCCAACACCTGTTGTTGCTTGTATTCCTGATAATCGCCATTCTAATTGGGGTGAGATGGAATCTTAGGGTGGTTTTGATTTGCATTTCTCTTATTACTAGAGATGTTGAACATTTTTCCATATGTTTGTTGATTGCTTGTAGGTCTTCTTCTGTGAAGTGTCTGTTCATTTCCTTAGACCATTTGTCGATTGGGTTATTTGTAGTCTTGGTGTTGAGTTTTTTGAGTTCTTTATAGATACTGGAGATTAGTGCTCTATCTGAAGTATGATTGGCAAAGATTTTCTCCCACTCTGTAGGCTCTTTCTTCGCATTGCTGATAGTTTCCTTTGTTGAGAGAAAGTTTTTTAGTTTGAATCTATCCCAGTTGTTGATTCTTGCTTTTATTTCTTGTGCTATGGGAGTCCTGTTGAGGAAGTCTGGTCCTAAGATGACATGTTGAAGAGCTGGACCTACTTCTTCTTCTATAAGATGCAGGGTCTCTGGTCTGATTCTGAGGTCCTTAATCCATTTTGAGTTTAGTTTCGTGCACAGTGAGAGATATGGGTTTAGTTTCATTTTGTTGCATATGGATTTCCAATTTTCCCAGCACCATTTGTTGAAGAGGCTATCTTTTCTCCATTGCATATTTTTGGCACCCTTGTCTAGTATGAGAAAGTTATATTTATTTGGGTTTTTGTCCATGTCCTCTATTATGTACCATTGATCTACCTGTGTATTTTGGTACCAATACCATGCCGTTTTTGTTACTATTGCTTTGTAGTATAGTTGAAGTTCTGGTATTGCAATACCCCCTGCTTCATTTTTCCTTTGAAGGATTGCTTTAGCTATTCTGGGTTTCTTATTCTTCCAGGTGAATTTCATGATTGCTTGTTCTATTTCTGTAAGATACATCATTGGGATTTTAATTGGAATTGCATTGAATCTGTATAGCACTTTTGGTAGTATGGCCATTTTGACAATATTAATTCTGCCTATCCAGGAACATGCATCTTTCCATCTTCTAAGGTGTTCTTTAATTTCTTTCTTTAATGTTCTGTAGTTCTCATTGTAGAAGTCTTTCACCTCTTTTGTGAGATTGATTCCCAAGTATTTTTTTTTTTGAGTCTATTGTGAATGGGGTAGTTTTCCTAACTTCTCTTTCTGATGATTCATCACTTATGTGTAAAAATGCATTAGATTTATGAGCATTGATCATATATCCCACTACTTTACTAAATTCACTTATGAGTTCTAAGAGTTTTCTGGTGGAATTTCATGGTTCCTCTAAGTATATAATCATATCATCAGCAAATAGGGATAGTTTGAGTTCTTCTTTTCCTATTCGTATCCCTTTAATTTCTTTGGTCTGTCTAATTGCTCTGACTAGAGTTTCAAGGACAATATTGAATAGGAGTGGTGAAAGAGGGCATCCTTGCCTTGTTCCAGATTTAAGGGGAAATGCTTTCAGTTTTTTACCATTTAGAATCATTTTAGCCATGGGCTTAGCATAGATGGCCTTTACAATGTTAAGGAGCGTTCCCACTATCCCTATTTTTTCTAGTGTTTTGAGCATGAAGGGGTGCTGTATTTTATCAAATGCTTTTTCTGCATCTATTGAAATAATCATGTGATTCTTGACTTTAAGTCTGTTGATATGGTGAATTACATTTATTGATTTCCTGATGTTGAACCAACCGTGCATCCCTGGGATGAAACCCACTTGATCATGGTGCACTGTCTTTTTAATATGTTTTTGTATGCGATTTGCTAAAATTTTGTTAATAATTTTTGCGTCGATGATCATTAAGGATATCGGTTTAAAATTTTCTTTCCTCAATGTGTCTCTGTCTAGTTTAGGTATCAGGGTGATATTGGCTTCATAGAATGAGTTTGGGAGAGTTCCCTCCTCTTCTATTTCATGGAATACTTTGAAAAGTATTGGAATGAGCTCTTCTTTAAAGGTTTTGTAGAACTCGGCTGAAAACCCATCAGGTCCTGGACTTTTCTTTGTTGGTAGGCTTTTGATGACTTCTTCTATTTCATTACTTGAAATTGGTCTATTTAAATTGTGTATGTCCTCCTCGTTCAGTTAGGCAATTCATATTTCTCTAGAAACTTGTTGATATCTTTGAAATTTTCTATTTTGTTGGAGTATAGATTTTCAAAATAGCTTCTAATTATGTTTTGCATTTCACTCGTGTCTGTTGTGATATTTCCTTGTTCATTTCAAATTTTGGTGATTTGGGTTGTCTCTCATCTTCTCTTTGTTAGTGTGGCTAAAGGTTTATCGATTTTGTTTATTTTTTCAAAGAACCAAATATTTATTTGTCAATTTTTTTTATTGTTTCTTTTGTTTCCATTTCATTGATTTCAGCTCTGATTTTAACTATTTCCTCTCTTCTACTACTTTAGGTGTTGGTCTGTTCTTTTTCTATGACTTTGAGCTGTAGTGTTATGTCGTTTATTTGTTGACTTCTTTTATTGAATGCGCTCCTTGAAATAAATTTTCCTCTAAGTACTGCTTTCAATGTGTCCCAGAGATTTTGATATGATGTTTCTTTGTTCTCATTTACCTCTAAGAATTTTTTAATTTCCTTCCTAATATCTTCTGTTATCCATTCATCATATAATAACATATTGTTTAATCTCCAGGTGTTGGAGTAATTTCTGTTTTTTACTCTTTCATTTATTTCTAATTTCAATCCATTATGATCTGATAGAATACAAGGTAGTGTCTCTATCTTCTTGTATTTGCTAACATTAGCTTTGTGGCATAATATATGGTCTATTTTAGAGAAGGATCCATGTGCTGCTGAGAAGAAAGTGTATTCACTCTTGGTTGGATGGTATATTATATAAATGTCTGTTAAGTCTAAATTATTGATTGTGTTATTGAGTTCTATGGTTTCTTTGTTCAATTTTTGTTTTGAAGATCTGTCCAGTGATGAGAGAGGCATGTTAAAATCACCTAGTATTATTGTATTATGGTCTATTTGGTTTCTGAGATTGAGAAGAATTTTTTTGACATACATTGGTGAACCACAGTTTAGGGCATAGATATTTATGATTTTTATGTCTTGCTGATTTATGCTTCCCTTATGTAGTATGAAATGTCCTTCTTTATCCCTTCTGACTAACTTTGACTTGAAGTCCACATTATCTGAAATGAGAATAGATACCAAAGTTTTTTTGCTGGGTCCATGTGCATGGTCTGTTTTTTCCCATCCTTTCACCTTTAGTCTATGGGTATCTTTTTCTATGAGATGAGTCTTTTGCAGGAAACATATTGTTGGATCTTTCTTTTTTATCCAATCTGCCATTTTATGTCTTTTGATTTATGAATTCAGGCCATTAATATTCAGGGTTATTATTGAGGTATGATTTGTATTTCTGGTCATTTGACTCCTTTTATTCATTTATTTGTTTATTTTTGACACGACTTTGTTCCTCTTTATTTGAGAGTTCCTTTAGGATAGCTCTTCCCTTTGCTGATTTGCTTCTTTGTTTTTCATCTCTTCTTCATGGAATATTTTGCTGAGAACGTTCTGTAATGCTGACTTTCTTTTTGTGTATTCTTTTAGCTTTTGTTTATCATGGGAGGATTTTATTTCATCATCAAATCTGAAAGTAAGTTTTGCTGGATATAAGATACTTGGTTGGCATCCATTTTCTTTTAGTGCTTGAAAAATGTTATTCCAGGCCCTTCTAGCTTTTAAGGTCTGGATTGAAAAATCTGCTGATATCCGTTGTGGTTTCCCCCTGAATGTAATTTGGTTCTTTTCTCTCACAGTCTTTAAGATTCTGTCTTTATTTTGTATGTTAGGTATTTTCATTATAATGTGCCTTGGTGTGGGTCTGTTGTAATTTTGTGTATTTGGAGTCCTATAAGCCTCTTGAACTTCTTTTTCCATTTCATTCTTCAGATTTGGGAAATTTACTGAAATTATTTCATTGAATAGATTGTTCATTCCTTTGGGTTGTTTCTTAAGTCTTCCTCAATCCCAATAATTCTCAAATTTGGCCTTTTCATGATATCCCATAGTTCTTGGAGATTCTGTTCATGATTTCTTACCATATTCTCTGTTTGTTCAACTTTGTTTTCAAGGTTAAATATTTTGTCTTCAATATCTGAGGTTCTGTCTTCCAGTTGTTCTATCCTATTGGTTGTGCTTTCTATGGAGTTCTTAATTTGGTTTATTGTTTCCTTCATTTCAAGGATTTCTGTTTGGTTTTTTTCCAATATCTCTAACTCTTTATTGAAATGGTCTTTTGCTTCCTGTATTTGCTCTTTTAACTGTCGATTGGTGTGTTCATTCAATGCCTGCATTTGCTCTTTCATTTCATCTTTTGCTTCCCTTATCATGTTAATTATGTACATTCTGAACTCCCTTTCTGTCATTTCTTCTGCCATGCTGTCATTGGATTTTATTGATGTAAGATCCAGATTTGTTTGAGTCATTTTCTTTCCTTGTTTTCTCATGTCGTTCAGGTATCAGTGGACTGCTGAAATGCTGCAGAATTCCTCTACTGGCTTATAATGTCCCTGAAGATTGCTAGTGTATCCCCTTTATCCTTCAGTAGCCTGAAGACTTGGAGGAAGTTGATAATGTGGTGCTCCCCAAGGAAGCTGCCTCTCTAGGGGTGGTGGTCTTCAGGTGGGGTATATTTTCTGCTAGTGGGCAGAGGTGCCTCCACTTATTGACCAATGGTCATCCAAAGGGGAACTAGACTGCGGGCTGAGGCAAAGCCTGTTTGGGCTTGTGTCTCTGGTTTTACCGTCCTTGTGGGAAAACCTCACCCAGCAGGGAAGACTAACCCGGTGGGGAGGCCTCACTGCTCAGTTCCCCTCCTAGAGGTTTCCCTCAGTCCACAACTACTGCCTGGGCAGGGCAGCCTTCCCAAGGAATGTTCCCAGAGGCCTGGACCTACCTCCTGGGCCTGGGAGCCTCACCCTTTGCAGACAAGTCTCCTTAGGTTGCTCCTCCTCAGAGAAGCTGCCCGCAGTCCTGGAACCTTTGCTCTGCCCCTCAGCTTGTCTCTGTGTAGCTCTTTCACCAAAAGTTGCCTAGGTCCCTGGACCATGCTTTGCACCTAATTGCCTGGCTATGTGGCCCCTCCTCTGAGCAGCCACCTGGAGCCTCGTACATATGCTCCAAGCCCCAGTGACCCATCGCTTGCCTTTTCCTCCAGGAAGCCACCCGGTGTTCTGTGTGGGTGCTTGGAGACCAAGCAACTCACTGCACACCTCCACCTCCTCAGGACAGCCCCCCCCCATTGTTCAGGAGGTTGCTCTGAGCCCAAACATCTCACTGCCCAGCTCTTCATCTGGCAGCCGCCGGAGCCCCGGCAGGTTGCTCCGAAATCAAGCGTTGTGCTGCGCGGCCTCCTCTGCAAAGTTCCCTGCTGTCCGTGTTCACTGCTCCAGCAGGGAGAAGGGTATCTTGCCGCCTGGGCAGGGCAGTCTTCCCAGGCAATGTTCCCAGGGACCCGGACCTACCTCCTGGTCCTGGGAGCCTCACCCTTCGCAGACGAGTCTTCTTAGGATCCCTCTCCTCAGAGAATCTGCCTGCAGTCCTGGAACTTTCACTCCACCCCTCAGCTTGACTCTGCAGCTCTTCCACCGAAAAGCCGCCTAGGACCTGGGACCCTGTTCTGCACCTAATCGCCTGCCTATGCAGGCCATCCTCTGGGCAGCCCCCGAAGCCTGGCAGTTTACTCTGAAACCAAGCGCTGTGCTGAGCAGCTTCCTCTGCAAAGTTCCCAGTGGTCCATGTGTACCGCTCCAGCGGGGGGAGGGGTGTCTCACTGGGAAACTCCACTTCACAAAGTTCCCTGTATTCAGGGGCTACTGCCCCATCCAGGATGCCTCCCCAATGGAGAGATTCACCTGGTGGCTTTGAGTTGGTCCCAAGTCACTCACTATCTCCTCTTTTGAATCCTGAGTCCTGGAGCAACATGAAATGCAGCCGCCCTCTGGTCCGACATCTTGAAAAACCATCAATATTTTTAATTAGTGCTTCATTGAAAATGACCATTCTAATTGAAATGAGATGATGTCTTATAGCATTTGTGTGTTTTATTGAAAGCTAATATATTGAGCATTTGTTAATAAATTTATTGACAATTCATATTTCTTATTTTGAGAAATGTCTATTCAAATATTTTGTCCATTTTGAATTGGATGCTTTGATTTTTTAAATTCCATTCTTCAGTTCTTTTCTTGTTCTGGGTATTAACCAGAATCACAAGAATCACTGGCAAAGCTCTTCTTGCATTTCAACAATTATCTCTTCATTCTTACTTAGTTTTTTTCACAGTATAACAGCTGTTTTGTTTGATGTGTTTCCATTTACTTATTGTTTTGTTTTTCTTTTGTGTTTCAGAGGTCATTTTGAAAGTAAATTTGACCAAAGTAAACTAGGAAATATTTTTCCATATGCTTTTACTTTATTTTCAGAGATTCAGGTCATGTGTTGAGGTCTTTCATTGGTTTTGAATTGATTTTACATAGGGTGAAGGAGAGATCTGCTTTTATAGATTACTGAAAGAATAAACAAAGATTAGAAATTGGGAAAGATGTGCCTTCAAATTTTGTATTTTAATAAAGATTGCGGTGGTTAAACAGAGATCCAAGAATTTCCATATTAATTCCCCTATAACTTAAATTTTTTGAAAAGTTCAGAATGGGAGATTGATATGTTTGCATTCACATGTATAGCAAATTGATATTCATCATTTAACACTATGTATTTTAATCCACATGAAATTTCTTTTTATTTAATTCTTTTAAATTTTTGAGTAAAATTTTCAGCATTCTGACATGGAATTGTTTTATAAATATATTGCTAAATATTTAATTCTTTGATGGTTCTATAAATGGATTTTTTCCATAATTTTACTTTTTATTTTGCATTGCTAATGTACAGAATATCACTGAATTACTGACCGAATGAATTAACTTATTTATTGATTGTCACCTTGGGTTGAACTCAGGTCCTTACCCCCGAGCTATAATCCCAGCCCTTTTCTATTCCTGTTTTAAATTTGGAGACAGTATCTCATTAAGTTACTTTGAGGCTCCATACATTGTTGAGCTTGGCATTGAACCTGCCCCAGTCTCCTGAGTTGTAGAGGCCACAGTTGTGAGCTACCACACCCAGCTCAAATTAATTTTTCATGTATTGGCTTATTGCCATATATATATATATATGTATATGTATATGAACAATTAGAATAAAAAGTGAAGAATTGCATATATATATGTAATATATATATATATTACATAGTATTTTCTACAAAACCAAACTATCTCTTATTTTACATGCATTTTGATTCTCATTTAGATGTTTTATATGACTTCTTTAATAATTCATTCTCTGTTTGTTATACGTGTCTTTAGATTTTCCATTACCTTTCAAATCACTTTTTGTAGCTTTGTTTCTAGGGACTTTTCCATTTCATTTAATGTATCTTATTTCTTGACACACAATTGTTCATAAAACATTTTTAATTTCTTTGTTTTGATAAATTCCATATTGATAACCTGTTTGACTTCTGATTGTGTTAGTTTGAAACTTTTCTCTTATTTTCATGGTTATTTTTAACACTTTTTCAATCTTCATAATCAACTTTTTGTGTTCTTAAATCTATTTTCTATTCTCTTATGTTCTCACTGCTCTGGTCTTTGTTATAATTACTTCCTTCCGCTAATTTTGGGTTTACTTCATTGCTTTATTTTTCAATTGAATTATAAACTCAAGTTATTCATTAGGAACCTTCTTTAATAATTTAGGACTTTATGGCTCTGACTTTCCCTCTGATTACTGTTTTTGCTACATCCCATAAATTTTCATATACTTTGTTTTCTTTTAAACTCTGCTTACAGTATTTTAAATTTTCATTTCTTCTTAATTACATGCTTTTTATTTTTCACATTTCTGAATTTTCTGGTGTTCTTTTTCTTATTGCTTTCTAGTTTACTTTTTGTGCTTTCAAATGATGCATGACTCAATTTCAGTCTTATTAAACTTATTGACACTTCCTTAATTGACCCAGTATGACCCATCCTGGAGAGTTTTCCTTGAACACTTCAAGAAAATGTGTGTGCTGTGTTTTGGGGCATAACATTCTGTATAGATCACTTAGGGTAGTTGTTTTCTATTGTTTTTAAGTTCATCTTTCAAAAAGTTGACCTTTTTAACTCAATAAATTTAACCAAAAAAAAAAAAAAACTCAACTAATAAGTGGACAAAGAAACTGAACAAATAGTTCATAGGAGGAGAAGTATAATCAATGAAAAATATATAAGAATTTTTTCAACATCTGTAGCAATTAGAGAAATGAAAATTAAAACTACACTGAGATTTTATCTCATTGCAATCAGAATGACAAATATCAAGAATATATATAACAGTAAATGTTGGAAAGGATGTGGTGAGAAAAGGTACACTCATGCATTGCTGGTGGGAATGCAAATTGGTGCAACCACTCTAGAAAGCATATGGAGATTCCTCAGAAAACTTGGAATGGAGTGACCATTTGACTCAGTTATCCAACTTCTTGGCATATTCCCAAAGAACTTAAAATCAGTATACTACAGTGATGCAGCAATATTAATATATAGCAACTCAATTAATCCTAGCTCTGCTATTGAACCAAACTGAGTTCCCATCAACAAATGAATGGATAAATTGTGGTATATATACCTGATGGAATATTACTCAGTCAGAAAAATGAGTGAAATTATGATATTTGCTGGTAAATGATAGAAACTAAAACTCTAATACTAAGTTGAAGAAGCCAATCCCAAACACCAAAGGCTAAATATTCTCTCTGATATGTGAATGAAAACACACATTAGGGAGCAGAGAAGAACAAATACTTTTGATTAGAAAAAAGAGAGTGAAGGGAAAGGAGACAGCATTCAAATAGAAAAGACAGAATGAGTGAGACCTTACTTTTCTATGTTCCTATAAGAAAATCTGACCAGTGTAACATGTACAACCACAAAACTGAGAAGTTATACTTCATATCTCTAAAATATGTCAAAGTATCTATAAAACATGTCAAAGTAAATTCTACTGTCATATATAGCTACAAAGAAAAAATAAAAACATTTTAAATAAACATAGATGAAAGCTGCACATACTAGAAATTGCCTATAATTGTAGCAATTCTAGAGGCTGAAGAAGATGGGGGAATAGATTGTGGTATATATACACAATGGAATATTACTCAGCCACAAAGAGAAATGAAATTATGGTAGTTGATGGGAAATGAATGAAAATGGAGGATGCCATGCTAAATGAAATAAGCCAGATTCCCCCCCACTATAAAAGCCTGATATATTCTCTCTGATATGCAGATGCTAACACACAATAAGAGGAAGAAAGAAAATAAGTTTATTGAATTTAATATAGGGGAATAAAGGGAAGGTTGGTAGATAAAAATATGAAAGACAGTAGAATGATTCAGACATAATTTTCCTATGTTCATATGTGAATACAAGACTAGTTTAACTCAACATCATATACAACCACAAGAATGGGAAGTTGTACTCCATGTAAGCATAAAATTTCACAATACACTTGACTCTCATGTATATACATATATGAGTACATATATGTATATAAACAAAAACAAAATAAAAAAATTTATCTCTCCTAGTCATTCTATCCACTGTTGAAAGTCAGCTATTGCACTGTCTAATCTTTATTGTAGATCTCTTTTATTCTTTCTTAAATTCTGATAATATTCACTGTTATATATTCTGAGACTCTGTGGTTAAATATGTATATATTTATCTCTATTACATCATTTTGAGTGATTGACCAATTTATACATAATGTCTTTTGCTTCATCTAGTATTTTGTGTCACAGTGTATTTTATCTGACAGTTGCATAGTCATTCCAGTGGACTTTTGATTAATTTTGCATAACACTTATTCTCATTTTTTTGTGTTTTTTAATCTAAAATGAATCCCTTATATACAATGAAGTATTTTAATACAGTGCAAACAATGAAAACTAGGATTTCTCTATTACTGAGATACATCCTCAACCCTTTTTAGATTTTCTAAAATTTGCAGAAAAAATATTTTTATATATTTTTATATATGTTATATATGTTTTATATATGTTATAAAAATATATATTTTTACATATTAAACATACATGGAATATAACTTCCCACTTTTATGGTTGTACATGATGTCAACTTATATGGGCTGTAACACCATGTATCTGAATGTTTTATTTTTAATTTGAAACAGGATATTAGTAAGTTGGTGATGTAAGCCTCAAACTTGCAATGTCCTTCCTCAAACTCTCAAGTTGCTGCAATTACTGTTGTTTTCTATCTCACTTTATATTCATTTTTTCACCATTTGCCTTAAAATGTTAAGGGTGGGACTACTTACAGTTAAAGAAATACTAATAAGAATGTACATCAATGATTTTTACTTTGCTTTCTACATACCATATTCTTTGTGGTCTTCAATTATTCTATTACTGTTGCCTATTTAGTGATTAGTTAATTTTCCTAGTGTGCATTTTTCATTTTCTTCTCATGGTTAACATGTTTTGTTTTTCTTAATGAATTTTAATTACCAAATGACCTTATGTAGTCTATTTGAATTAATACAAAATCTGTTTCCATAGTATACAAAATTCAGTTTAATTATAGCTTGTCCCTCAACTGTGTTTTATATTTTTGTCACAGTCTGTATTTTTATACAGTGTATGTAAGTTTATGTGAGTGTGTCTACAGTTTTGCAGTTTGGGTAAAATACAGAAGTGTGATCACTGGAATATATGACATCATTATTAATAAAGTGCTCCTTCCCTAGAAGACTGTATCTGGCATCCCAGCCACAATCAAGGAGAATACCTGTGCTCTGCAATGAGCCAGTATTTGTAACTACTGGGATTTATGTGAGTGTGTGTCATTTACTAGTGGTGGGATCTTCTAATACTTTTAATTTTATTTCCCCAGTGACATGTACTGTTCTCATCTTTTCACATCTCTTCATGCTGTTTATAGATCTTATTTTGTGGAGGGTCTTTTAATGTCTCTTTTTCTTCCCCTCAATTCCCCTCAATTCTTCTGCAATTCCTATGGCATAATATCCTATCATTTCAAATAGCTGAACATGATCATTCATTTAGGCAATGCCATTGTGCATTTTGGTGATTTCATCATTTAGAAGGTATACATAGTGCAACTTTCCTAAAATTATGTGATCCAGTTCTCAATAATCAGTAGTTTTTGGGGGGGTCTCAATTTCAATTGCAAAATTGCCAGACAGGAGCAATGTTATTATGAGGCAGTAGAATAGAAAATATCTGACATTGTAAATTTCCCACAATTTATCTTTTGAAATATTCAGTGACATACAAATCTGTCATCTACTTAGAAATGCAACTTTAATATTTTTTTTCCTTTTAGTAATGAAAAGAATACTAGAAAACCTTCATTTTCATGGCATGAATCATGAAGACCAGAAAATTTGCATGTATTTCTCTACAATTGAAATTTGACATTGTGACCCTGTGTAAAATATTTTATTCAGGAAGAGACTGTTGCTATCTAAGGCAACATACCCTTGAAATGCTGAGCAGTACAGATTGCTGCTTAACAGAATCCATAACAAGAATTCCTACTTTTTTGGATAGATTACAAGGTGGTGATTTGGGAGGTTGGATCAGGAATATTGCAAGTTTGAGGCCAGCATCAGCAACTTAGCAAGGTTGTAAGAAATCTAGCAAGACCCTGTGTCAAAATAAAACATACTGGGTAATGTGGTTCACTTGTTCTGGGCTCAATCCCTGGAAAACACACACATACAAATGAGATCCAAATCACCAAAATATCTTAAAATGTTTTGAAAATTTTATTTTGGCATCTTTAGAATCATGACACATAAAATTCTTTTTAATTCAGAAAATTTATTACACAGTTGTTCATAAGGTAATTTTGCATTTTTAGGGGTAGTCATACTAATTCAGTACATATATATCATTTGTTGTAATTAGATAATAGTAATAATCATTTACATCTCTTCAGTTGTTAATTATTTTTATGTGTTGGGCAGAATTGGTTGGGCAGGGCCTAGCAGAAACATGTGGGGTGCACACCCTACCCAGGACTCCCTGGAATCTGGAGGTGAGCTGATCAGCAGATGAGTTGAGAGTATGGTGGGGGTATTCCCAGGAGAAGAGAGCAAGGGAAGTTTCATCTGTTCTGAAATTCCTTTTGGTACTTGCTATGGGTCCAACTTGAAAGCAGGGCCTTTGTGCTTCCACAACCAGAGATATGACCTCAGAGTTTGTTCTGTTAAGGCTTAAGTTTACCCACTTTTACAATGATGCTGTGGAGGAAGACTGACAGCATTGGATGGCAGCCTTCCTTTGTCCCTCCAACTCATGACATGCTGTGGAATTTCCATGTATTCTGAGGTTTGACTTCCTGGTGTTTCTGGGAGGGGTCCTGGGGATGTTACCTTAGAGATTGTGTTGGGGGAACAAACATTGTCCCAGCATGCTTAGAGAGGCTTCCCCTAGTGCCTGCTCTGTATACAGTGTGACCAAGAGGTTCAGAGAAGGTAAACCTATAGCTTGGCTGTCAGTAGCTAGAGCCTGGTTCAGATGCCACAGGCCATCTCACTCTCTCAAGGATAGGGAGTTTCTGATGCCAGAGTAGTGAGAGAAATGTAGATGGAGTAGGTGACCTTGATTCTTCTGAGAGTCAAGGGGAAAAAATTGGGGGAGTCACTGCATCTTCAAATAAGGAAAAGGAGTGAAACCTGCCTCTCTTGCTGGTGTGAGCTCAAGACACAGCCTCATGATTCTCTGAAAGTCTGTTTGACAAACACAGGGTATGAGAGGTGGAAATTTAGTGTTATCATTTAGTTTTACATATGGAAACATACCCCCATGTATTTTAAAATAGAACTATTCTGTACCAGTACCTGTTCTTGGCAGGGAAGACATAGATATGAACAAAACATCCAGGAATACCTGCTTTTATTCTGGTGGGGAATGTTGTTCTACTGGTCTGGTACAAGAATTGAGGCACTAAACACACATGGAACACTGACCCCTTTAGCCATCTGGTCCAGTGTTACCATCCAAGGCAATGTTTCCCCTGCTCAGGTATCCTAAAAAATACTTCTCATCATGTCATGTAGGTGATCACAATCATTTCTTATCTGTGTGATAAAGTCCTCCTGCAGGAGATAGTCCTTGCTTGCTTCTCCTGTTGCATGTTCCATCTCTCTCAGAGATTTCAAAAAACATCTGTCTCCTCAACCCAGTAGAACATACCTCTCTGCTTGATTGTTTTTTCCCCTTTTTAGAAGTGCTGATCTCCTTCTTAGACACTACATGGTACTAGACCTATACTTAAGATGTTTTTAGTGTTTCCCAGAAAATCTGCCTAACTATCCACTGGTTTAGTGATTGCATGTTTTAGAAAACCCTTCAGTAATTGTTTTAAAGGAGTCTGGATATTTTTCTAAACCATCTGATAAATTTTATGTATGGAATTATTCCTCAGTTATAAAATGGAGCATTATTACACTCACTTCCCAGAGTGATTATCATTGTGGAGAAGATGATGAATATATATACATATGAATATATGTAGGAGTGTGTGTGTGTGTGTGTGTGTGTGAGTGTGTGTACATTTATATACTCACATTTTTATACCAAAGTGTTGTAAATATCTAAATTTAGTCATGGTTTCATCCTATGTTTCTTGTTCCTGGAATGCTTCAGGAATATTTGCTAATTTAGGACATATTGCCTGCTCTTTGTTAGGCTTTTATTATTATAAGCCAATAAATATACATATATGTATGTGTGTATGTGTGGGTGCATGCACATGTGTGTACACACAGTGGGACCAGTTGTTTCTTCCATTGGGTGTCTGTAGACCTTAGTGAGGAATCATTGTTTTTTAGCAAAAGCAGCTTTTAAGGCCCTGTGATATGAGGAGGGCTTGAGGCCATTTAAGAGAACTTGCCAACATTGGCCTGTGCATTTATAGAATTCATGTTACATAACATGATGGTTTGACTAGGTAACAGGAGAATAAAGAGATTAAAAATGATTTATTTTATTTATACTTATATATTATATATAATTATATGTTTATAATTATATATTTATGCATATAATTGTACATTTATAATTTTGTATATATATATACGTATACACATGTATCTGTACAATTTCACATATATATATTTAGATTCTGTATCTAGACTAAGCAGGGATTAGTGTGGGTGTAAGGGCTAAGGACTAAAGGAATTGCTGAATTTTTGGTTTGAGTATACTGCAGGTTAATGACACCCAATACTGCATGAGGCAGAAGGATTACATGAGGTGGGAAAATGAGTGCTGGTTTTCATGAAGGCCTTTGCATTGTTGTCTATGATGCCTGATAGATATCTATGTGGACAGGTGTGAAGGTGAAAGCAGAGGGCAGGGAAGAAGGTGGATATTTGGGAAACAGGGGAATGTGGAAAATACTTACTGTTCTGAGATGTAGGGTGAACTAGGTTAAGAATGAAGATAGAGAAGAACAGGAAGCCTTGCTCTGGGCTGGTCTACCAGCTATATTTAGTGATGGAGAAGAGAAGAAGTCTATGAATGAGAAAGAAATTGATGGCATTCAATTAGGGAGATAGAAAACCAGGTAAATGTAGCAACATGGATTTCTGGAAGAGATGATTTTCATAAAAAAGGCATGGTCTGTTGTCCTGAAGACCACTCAGAAGTGAACTAGAGGGTGATCAAAGAGGGATCATTGAATTTGGTGCCATAGAGGTTTCTGATGCTCCAAGTGGGACCAATGTCCTCAGGTAATGGGAACTGAGGCGAACTGAATGTTTTATGTAAGATGAGAAGTTGGCACAGCAAAGGCAACAACTGGAGATGAGTTTTATGATTTTGTACAATGCAATGAAGGGAGACACAGCCAGGTATTAACATTGGTGGCTTCTGAGATGTGGAGAGGAAGTTGATTCCAGAAAATGCAATTTTATCAATCTTGGTTCTATGGCCATATTTGCAAGTTATACATTGGATATTTTCTTTTCAAATTTGGAAGCACAGTAATGATTCCTGGGAATTAGGAAGGGTGCAGAGTCAGAGCATAGGGTAAGAGTGGATGCCAGGTGATTAGATATGATCACTGCAAACCTTGCATTGGGAAGTATTATACTTAGTTCTATTAACTTGGGCAATGAATACATTAATTAAAAAACATATAGAACTGATCATACTCTTCCATCACTGAGGTATAAGTTCTCAATGTTAGGGGAGGAAATTTATATCCTCACACTTTATTTCCCGATTGAGAAAAGGGCTATTGTCAGTCACCTATGGAGAGAACTGCATCATAGAGATTTCTTATTAATCATGATCTTCACAATAATGGCAAATACTCTCCACATATTCTGTAGAATGTACGTTACACTGTGTTTGGTGATGTGGGTGTGTTTTCAGACTATGGTGGCTTAATAATTTCTGGGGCAACTGGACAGAGATAAAGTGCCTTGTTTTCACAGCATGACAGGGTTACTGGTTGGTCACTGAATCCTTGAGGTATTACTGTTCATCCACGGACAAGGTGTTGTTTGCAGATTCATCCTTTGGGAAGTTCTTTCTTTCCCCTTTTACTACACTCTTCCTAGTGTTCAAATAACTTACTGCCCACCCTGAAAAGTAGAAGTGTAGTTTCTCCACCTGCAAGAGGGGATGCTCTATACCTGCATAATCTCTCTGAGATTTGTTTGTTCCATTCATTTAATATCTATGTAGCTGTTTTTAAGAATTTATATTAGTAAACACATATTCATTTGTTGCTTTCCATTATATTTTACTGTTAAATCTATTTATTTCACTCCTTATTTTATTCCATCTTTGACTCTTCAAAGATCTTTTACATTAATTCTCATGTTATTTGTTAGACATCCATATTTAGGACATTTTAGGATAGTATCCTCCTCCTACTTACCCCTCATCCACCTTACACTCTTCTCCCCCACTCCTCCTCCTCCTTCCATTCCTTCTCCTGTGCTCAGGCCCATTTTTCAAGATCCTAGAATCAGCTGTTTCCCCAGGGAAATAGAAAAATTCTTACTGGTATTTATTAGAGCCAACTGTGGAATTTGTCAGATCCGGTGTCAAATGAAAACAGACTCATTATTCAAAAAGCAGATAATCTGTGCCATTGCCATCATGCAAAACAAATCTATTTCTGTCTTCTGTGATATCTTCATATGTCATGGTACATTTATTTTGTCCTTTAGTGTCATTCTTGTTACAGAAAAATCAGCCTTTAAAATTATTAGCAATACTTTAAACATTTATCTTTAATGATGCAATATCAATTCTAAATGCAAACTTAGAAGCAAGTCATTTTTTTGTAACTTGACACCCATGTTGAGATGCTTCATATTATAGCATATTTTACCAGAGCAGTGATAATGTTACACAAAGCCAAGATGATAGTTTTCACTACACTTCCATAACTGTTAACAGTTTTTCCTGTATGTTTGCTAATAATTTAGAACAGAAAGGAGAATGACTTTGTATTGCCCTGGTTTCCCTTTACCTACACATCCTCAGCTGGAGTGGTGGGCTAACACAGTGAAGCTCCATGAGTAACATAAAAGAAGACAGTGGCCCTTGGTCTTGAAAAAGAATAAAATGCCTTCTTTCTGCACTTAAATCTAGTTCTGGTTAGAACA